>NC_091314.1:29763669-29876169 GCF_038502225.1 Cherax quadricarinatus
TAGTAGTAGTAGTAGTAGTAGAAGTAGTAGTAGTAGTACTAGTAGTAGTAGTAGTACTAGTAGTAGTAGTAGTAGTAGAAGTAGTAGTAGTAGTAATAACAGTGGTAGCAGTAGTAGTAGTAGTAGTAGTGTAGCAACAGTTAGAGCAGCAACAGTTACAGCAGCAACAGTTACAGCAGCAACAGTTACAGCAGCAACAGTTACAGCAGCAGATACAACAGCAACAGTTACAGCAGCAACAGTTACAGCAGCAGCTACAGCAGCAACAGTTACAGCAGCTACAGCAACAACAGCTAGAGCAGCAACAGTTACAGCAGCAACAGTTACAGCAGCAACAGTTACAGTAGCAGATACAGCAGCAACAGTTACAGCAGCAGCTACAGCAGCAACAGTTACAGCAGCAGCTACAGCAGCAACAGTTACAGCAGCTACAGCAGCAACAGTTATAGCAGTTACAGCATCAACAGTTACAGCAGCAGATACAGCAGCAACAGTTACAGCAGCAGATACAGCAACAACAGCAACAGCAGCAACAGTTACAGCAGCTACAGCAACAACAGCTAGAGCAGCAACAGTTACAGCAGCAACAGTTACAGCAGCAACAGTTACAGCAGCAACAGTTACAGCAGCAACAGTTACAGCAGCAACAGTTACAGCAGCAACAGTTACAGCAGCAACAGTTACAGCAGCAGATACAGCAGATACAGTAGCAACAGTTACAGCAGCAACAGTTACAGCAGCAACAGTTACAGCAGCAACAGTTACAGCAACAACAGCTACAGCAGCAACAGTTACAGCAGCAGATAGCAGATACAGTAGCAACAGTTACAGCAGCAACAGTTACAGCAACTACAGCAGCAGCAGCAGCAGCAGCAGCAGCAGCAGCGTCCTCAGCAGCAGCAGCTGGATCAGCAGCAGCAGCAGCAGCAGCAGCAGCGAGCTCAGCAGCAGCAGCGAGCTAAGCAGCAGCAGCAGCAGCAGCACCAGCAGCAGTTGTTACCAGCAGCAGCACTACAGCAGCAGCCAGCAGCAGCAGCAGCAGCAACCAGCAGCAAGCTGGCAGCAGCAGCAGCAGCATGCTTACAGCAGCAGCAGCAGCAGCAGCAGCAGCAGCAGCACCCACAGCGCAGCAGCAGCAGCAACAGCAGCCAGCAGCGCTGCAGCAGCAGCACCAGCCAGCAAGCTAGCAGCAGCAGCAGCAGCAGCAGCAAGCGCTGTTGCAGTGCTGCCAGCAGCAGCAGCAGCTAGCAGCAGCAGCAGCAGCCAGCAGCTGCAGCAGCAGCAGCAGCAGCAGCAGCAGCAGCCGCAGCAGCAGCAGCAGCCAGCAGCAGCAGCAGCAGCAGCAGCAGCGTTATTAGACAGTTACAGCAGCAACAGTTACAGCAGCAACAGTTACAGCAGCAACAGTTACAGCAGCAACAGCTAGAGCAGCAACAGTTACAGCAGCAACAGTTACAGCAGCAACAGTTACAGCAGCAACAGTTACAGCAGCAACAGTTACAGCAACAACAGCTACAGCAGTAGCCACAGCAGCTACAGCAGCAACAGGTACAGCAGCTACAGCAGCAAGTTACAACAGCAACAGTTACAGCAGCTACAGCAGCAAGTTACAGCAGCAACAGTTACAGCAGCAGATACAACAGCAAGTTACAGCAGCGGCTACAGCAGCAACAGTTACAGCAGCTACAGCAGCAACAGTTACAGCAGCAGCTACAGCAGCAAGTTACAGCAGCTACAGCATCAACAGTCACAGCAGCAGATACAGCAGCAACAGTTACAGCAGCAGATACAGCAACAACAGCTACAGCAGCAACAGTTACAGCAGCAACAGTTACAGCAGCAACAGTTACAGCAGCAACAGTTACAGCAGCAGATACAGCAGCTACAGCAGCAACAGTTACAGCAGCAACAGTTACAGCAGCAGATACAGCAGCTACAGCAGCAACAGTTACAGCAGCAACAGTTACAGCAGCAACAATTTCAGCAGCAACAGTTATGGCAACAACAGCTACAGCAGCAACAGTTACAGCAGCAGATACAGTAGCAACAGTTACAGCAGCAACAGTTACAGCAACTACAGCAGCAGCTACAGCAACAACAGCTACAGCAGCAGATACAGCAGCAACAGTTACAGCAGCAGCTGTAGGAGCAGCAGCTACAGCAGCAACAGTTACAGCAGCAGCTACAGGAGCAGCAGTTACTAGAGCAACAGCTACAGCAACATCAGAAGCAGCTACAGCAGCAGCTACAGCAGCAGCAGCAACAGCTACAGCAGCATCAGAAGCAGCTACAGCAGCAGCTACAGCAGCAGCAGGAACAGCTACAGCAGCAGCAAGAGCTACAGCAGCAACAGCTACAGCAGCATCAGAAGCAGCTACAGCAGCAGCTACAGCAGCAACAGCTACAGCAGCATCAGAAGCAGCTACAGCAGCAGCTACAGCAGCAGCAGCAACAGCTACAGCAGCAGCAGCTACAGCAGCAACAGCTACAGCAGCATGAGAAGCAGCTACAGCAGCAGCAGCAATAGCTACAGCAGCATCAGAAGCAGCTACATCAGCAGCAGCAACAGCTTCAGCAGCAGCAGCTACAGCAGCAACAGCTACAGCAGCAGCAGCAACAGCTACAGCAGCTACAGCAGCAGCAGCTACAGCAGCAACAGCTACAGCAGCAGCAGCAACAGCTACAGCAGCAACAGCTACAGCAGCATCAGAAGCAGCTACAGCAGCAGCTACAGCAGCACCAGCACCAGCTACAGCAGCAACAGCTTCAGCAGCACCAGCACCAGCTACAGCAGCAACAGAAGCAGCTACAGCAGCAACAGAAGCAGCTACAGCAGCAACAGCTACAGCAGCTACAGCTACAGTAGCATCAGAAGCAGCTACAGCAGCAACAGCTACAGCAGCACCAGCAGCAGCTACAGCAGCAACAGCTACAGCAGCATCAGAAGCAGCTACAGAAGCAGCAGCAACAGCTACAGCAGCACCAGCAGCAGCTACAGCAGCAACAGCTACAGCAGCATCAGAAGCAGCTACACCAGCAGCAGCAACAGCTTCAGCAGCACCAGCAGCAGCTACAGCAGCAGCAGCTACAGCTACAGCAGCATCAGAAGCAGCTATAGCATCAGCAGCAACAGCTACAGCAGCACCAGCAGCAGCTACAGCAGAAACAGCTACAGCAGCAACAGCTACAGCAGCAACAGCTACAGCAGCATCAAAAGCAGCTACAGCAGCAGCAGCAACAGCTTCAGCAGCACCAGCAGGAGCTACAGCAGCAACAGCTACAGCAGCAACAGCTACAGCAGCAACAGCTACAGCAGCAACAGCTACAGCAGCATCAGAAGCAGCTACAGCAGCAGCTACAGCACCAGCAGCAGCTACAACAGCAACAGCTACAGCAGCAACAGCTACAGCAGCAACAGCTACAGCATCATCAGAAGCAGCTACAACAGCAGCAGCAACAGCTTCAGCAGCAGCTAGAGCAGCAACAGCTACAGCAGCAACAGCTACAGCAGCATCAGAAACAGCTACAGCAGCAACAGCTACAGCAACAACAGCTACAGCAGCATCAGAAGCAGCTACAGCAGCAGCTACAGCAGCAACAGCTACAGCAGCAACAGCTACAGCAGCATCAGAAGCAGCTACAGCAGCAGCTACAGCACCAGCAGCAGCTACAGCAGCAACAGCTACAGCAGCAACAGCTACAGCAGCATCAGAAGTAGCTACAGCAGCAGCTACAGCACCAGCAGCATCAGAAGTAGCTACAGCAGCAGCTACAGCACCAGCAGCAGCTACAGCAGCAACAGCTACAGCAGCATCAGAAGCAGCTACAGCAGCAGCTACAGCACCAGCAGCAGCTACAGCAGCAACAGCTACAGCAGCAACAGCTACAGCAGCAACAGCTACAGCAGCATCAGAAGCAGCTACAGCAGCAGCAGCTACAGCAGCAGCAGCAACAGCTTCAGCAGCACCAGCAGCAGCTACACCAGCAGCAGCTACAGCAGCAACAGCTACAGCAGCAGCAGCTACAGCAGCATCAGAAGCAGCTACAGCAGCAGCAGCTATAGCAGCAGCAGCAACAGCTTCAGCAGCACCAGCAGCAGCTACACCAGCAGCAGCTACACCAGCAGCAGCTACACCAGCAGCAGCTACACCAGCAGCAGCTACACCAGCAGCAGCTACACCAGCAACAGCTACACCAGCAACAGCTACACCAGCAGCAGCTACACCAGCAGCAGCTACACCAGCAGCAGCTACAGCAGCAACAGCTACAGCAGCAGCAGCTACAGCAGCAGCAGCAACAGCTACAGCAGCAGCAGCAACAGCTACAGCAGCAGCAGCTACAGCAGCAGCAACTACAGCAACAAGAGTAGTAGTAATAGTCAACATATTAGTAAACTTTTAAAGCATCAAGTATTTATATATCAATATTTACGTTTACAATATTTTCACTTACATCTTGCACCAATATTTCGCTCAATTACAAAAAAATAAGTCATTCGTTAATATACTGACGTGTAACTACGTATGTGGAAGTTGTGTATGTTTTGTATTTTTTTTTTTTTTCAGAAATTTGTCTTTCAGTGTTCAAGATGTTTTTGTAGTGTGTTTATAGCCTGTGTGACATGTTCACAACCTGTGTGAAACACGTTCAAAACCTGTGACACACGTTCACAACCTGTATGACACGTTCACAACCTGTGTGAAACACGTTCAAAACCTATGTGGCACACGTTCACAACCTGTATGACACGTTCACAACCTGTGTGAAACACGTTCAAAACCTATGTGGCACACGTTCACAACCTGTATGACACGTTCACAACCTGTGTGAAACACGTTCAAAACCTATGTGACACGTTCACAACCTGTATGACACGTTCACTCTCAGTAGTATCAGTTCCTAGTAACCAATTACCAGTAAACAGTTACCAGTAGTATGACTCACTACCAACCGCCTGTGTGAATCACTGTTATTCACTGACGTTGCTGCTGACTGTAGCATGTTTGTGGACGCCGCTCACCCCTAGGCTTCACTGGTGAGTCAGTCTAAGATAGAGAGCAGAGACACAGGCCAGGCGTGGTGCTCCCCATATTTTCCCTCCAATATACGTACTAACCAGCCTACGTGAGTGTTCTTACTCAATCCACGATTCGAACCCCCACACATGACATCACAACCTGTGTGACACATGTTCACAACCTGTGTGACACATGTTCACAACCTGTGTGACACATGTTCACAACCTGTGTGACACGTTCACAACCTGTGTGAAACACGTTCAAAATCTCTGTGACAAAAGTTCACAATCTGTGACACATGTTCACAACCTGTGTGACACATGTTCACAACCTGTGTGACACATGTTCACAACCTGTGATGCATGTTCACAACCTGTGACACGCTTAAGGCCTGTGACACATGTTCACAACCTGTGACACATGTTCACAACCTGTGACACATGTTCACAACCTGTGACACATGTTCACAACCTGTGATGCATGTTCACAACCTGTGACACGCTCAGGGCCTGTGACACATGTTCACAACCTGTGACACATGTTCACAACCTGTGACACGCTCAGGGCCTGTGACACATGTTCACAACCTGTGACACATGTTCACAACCTGTGACACGCTCAAGGCCTGTGACACATGTTCGCAACCTGTGACACATGTTCACAACCTGTGACACATGTTCACAACCTGTGACACATGTTCACAACCTGTGACACATGTTCACAACCTGTGACACATGTTCACAACCTGTGACACATGTTCACAACCTGTGACACGCTCAAGGCCTGTGACACATGTTCGCAACCTGTGACACATGTTCACAACCTGTGACACATGTTCACAACCTGTGATGCATGTTCACAGCCTGTGACACGCTTAAGGCCTGTGACACATGTTCACAACCTGTGACACATGTTCACAACCTGTGACACGTTCACAACCTGTGACACATTCACAACTTGACACATATTCACAACTTGTGACACACGTTCACAACTTGTTAAATACTCGTTCACACCTGTTAAATACTTGTTCAGAGCCTATTGAACACATGTTCACAGTCTGCTAAACACTTGTTCACAGTCTGTTAAACAAACACTTGTTCACAGTCTGTTAAACAAACACTTGTTCACAGTCTGTTAAACAAACACTTGTTCACAGTCTGTTAAACAAACACTTGTTCACAGTCTGTCAAACACTTGTTCACAAGTCTGTTAAACGTCAATTCTTTGTCTGTTAAACATTGTTCACGGTCTGTTAAGCACTCATTCACAACCAGTTACACACAACACTGTCACACTGCGTGACGTGCGTGACACAAGCAGTGTGACACCATCTCTCGTGTGTCTATGTTTACCAGTATACTAAGGAATATAAACATCAAAAGGTACACACTTCTCTTTGGAAGGCTTCCTTATGTTGGCTCGAGGTGGACACTCGTACCACTGAGTCCAACCGGTAAGCCAGCGGTCGCTCTTTTCCACTTCCACCCCCCCCCCCCAATATCCCCCTCTCTCCCCCGCCACAGAACTAACGGTACCACTGAAAGCTTCAGCCTCTGACAGCGATCAGTGTAGGTGGTTTTCCCCTTGACGAATAATGCAAAAAATTAGAGGCGGAGGTATGGTAGCCATACAAACACGAAAATAATGATCACCACGAAGAGCACGGCTCGCAGGACCAGGTAAAGCTCGGCATTGTTGCCCCACTGGTTGTATGACCCAGGACAGTCGTACTCGATGTGCGATCTCACGTTGTCTCTGTCGAAAGAGTCGTAGCCCACGCACTTGCCACACAAGTAGAAGAGGACCTGTGAGGTGAGGGCAGTAGCATCCAGGTCAATGGTGGCGGCGACGCCGGTGTTAGAGACGCCACTAGTGATATCGTTGAAATTGTCTCCCAAGAAAGTGCTGAGATCACCACCAGTTCCGCCACTTGCAGACGTAATGCCACCTACGACGCTGCCATCGTGGTGACGAGTGGTCTCGGGCAGGTGGGCAACTGTCAGGTGTGATGAACACTCCACCAAGATCAGCCCAGGGCAGCGGTCATCTTCATGGGCCTCCGCGATGAACGGCCACCGACGATTTAATTCCTGAAATATAAGTTATTGTTTATGTGTAGTACTAAGTCATGAGGATCAGTGTGAGGAGTGGTGGAGGCTAGATCCTCCGTCTGTCATTCATAATACAATCATGACACGTATGTTCTCAAAGCATCACTGGCTATTACCTGCAATATTCCTCCTCCGTATTTTAACTACATTTGCTATAGTGTGCCATTCGTTTCAATATCATTTCCTCCTATTCGTTAGTCTTGGGATGATAATTCTTTTTATATATCAACTTTCACTTTCCGTAATGTATCAAATCATGGAACGGGTGGGGCTTGAACCCATGACAAACGAGTTCTAAAACTCACAAGCCAGTGCATTAATCACTCGGCCAGCTGGTTCTAATAAGGTTCATCGTTCCGTGATTTGTTTGGAATCATGTTACTAATATTTAGTGAGTAACGAATGCGTAATATATAACTTCTCGTACTTTATAAAAGAGAAGTAATTTCGTATATCAAGAAAAGAATTAATGTTCCTTTCCATGTGACTAACCTTTCTGACGAGAGCCTTGTTACAGACTGAGGTGAGGCACGGAGGCTGCACCTTCGGCGGCCTCAGACGACGCAGTGAACACGACCCAACGAACCTGCAGGAGTCCATATTGTGAATGCAGGACAGCAATACCCACCACATCCTTGGTCCTCCACTCTAATTAATGTTTTATGTTAGACTAGCCAGCTGACAACTCTTACTGCACTTATGTTCAAACTAGTTCTTTATAGTGACCACTATTAAGTGCTGCTGCACAGCACAATGTTGTCATGCTTCCATTGTCAGTAATTGGTATGAGTTGCTCCATTTAACAGTCCCCTGTTATAAGTGGATGTTAAATGGAGGAATCTTATCGAGTGACATCATATAAGAGTTATCTGCACATGAACAGAACAACTTAATGGCTCGGAGCGGGCAAGCAGATGTAGCTAGTGTAGCTAGATGTGTTTTAGAGAGGCTGCAAGCTCACCTGAACCTTCCTAAATAAAGCAAGAAACAAAGCTTAGCCCATTTCTTCCCATCAACAACCCGTCGTTGTGCTCGGATATCACTCAGGAAATTTCCAGACACGGTTGGGATAATTTGAGACGTACAGAATTTGAACAGAGATAAAGTAAACAGAAACATTGCCATCTTGTGAGTGACTTAAGCCTCCCACCATATATCGCCATTCATCGGCGTTCACGATGAATGTAGCCTCTACAGTATTGCTTACAGCATTACTTTATACTTCATTTCATTGACCAACCAAGAACTGAGGGAAGCTCTGGGAGAATACGTAAGGACTCGAGAATATTTCCCCTAAGATTGCTTCACAGTTGTGCCTTCGATGCTAAGTCAATCCCCTCGTGCCGCAGTCACACTGCATCTTGCCCTAGTGAAGCCATCTCATGCCTCAGTGAAGTCACCAATGTTTTATTGGGTCTGTGTAGTGCGAACACCGCCTACCTACCTGCTCGTGGTTACATTAATCTACACCATCTCAGTCCCTACCTACCTCCCTGTCCACAAGTTATGTGCAATCGCGATCTGTAGGGAATGCTGATAGTAAAAACGGTGTGAGATTATCTTCCTACCTGGAGTTTACCTGGAGAGAGTTCCGGGGGTCAACGCCCCTGCGGCCCGGTCTGTGACCAGGCCTAATGGTGGATCAGGGCCTGATCAACCAGGCTGTTACTGCTGGCTGCACGCAATCCAACGTACAAGCCACAGCCCGGCTGGTCAGGCACCGACTTTAGGTGCTTGTCCAGTGCCTGCTTGAAGACAGCCAGAGGTCTATTGGTAATCCCCCTTATGTATGCTGGGAGGCACTTGAACAGTCTTGGGCCCTTGACATTTATTGTGTTGTCTCTTAACGTGCTAGTGACACCCCTGCTTTTCATTGGGGGGATGTTGCATCGTCTGCCGACATTTGCTGACATCCTGAGAAACAAGATGGGAGCGAGTACTGTGCCTTGCGGAACAGAGCTTTTCACCGTAGCCGCCTCAGACTTTACTCTGTTGACTACGACTCTTTGTGTTGTTTGTGAGGAAATTATAGATCCATCTACCAACTTTTCCTGTTATTCATTTAGCACGCATTTTGTGCGCTATTACGCTATGGTCACACTTGTCGAAGGCTTTTGCAAAGTCTATGTATATTAAAACTGCATTCTTTTTGTCTTCTAGTGCATCTAAGACCTTGTCCGGTGGCATGTACACTGTAGGAAGACAGGTAGGAAGATAGATAGGCATGGTGGAGAGGCATGTGCCTCTCCACAATGCCTAGCCACAATACTACACTGCCGTACCTCGCAGCCGTCGGCTTATCTCTACCTTTCAATTCTCTACACTCCTGCTTCTTCCAGCTAAATGTTTTTTGACTAACTGTCTGTCAGCTAACCGCATCTGTTAGATTTGTGAAAAACCACGCGTGTGTTCATGGACAAGTTTGCAAGTGAATTAAGCAGTGTAGTTATTGTTTTTTCCTAGGTTCGGCAAATGCTGCCGAATCACCTACCTGAGACTTTCGCCCACATTGACTATGTGTAGAAAGGCGAATGTGCGTGCTCAGTTACCCCTGCTGTTCTCCTGTATCCCCAACTCTCCGCCTTTAAACTCAGCCGTTCGCCTCTATCAAGGTGCAGGGTAGAGGTGTATTTTGCTGCCCCGCTGGTACTCGAATATGTGAGTTCCGCAAGTGCTTCAGATTTGTTGTAACTATTTGCATGAGTGGATTACGCTTACTTAGGACATTGTGCTACCATCAGTACCTACGTAGGCTTAAAATGAGTGAGGAATGTCTGGCCTGCTGGGTGACCTTGAAAATGGCACTATAAGACCCGCATGCCACTTACACCCATACTGCGTGTGTCTAGTGAGGTGAATGTCCCTTCCTCGACTTTCCTATTCACCGGTATCCCTTAACTCGTCGCCATTATCTACATATGGGATAAGGGCGAGTTTAGCTGATCCAGGCCAAACAGCGCTCCAAGCCAGCCAGTGAAGGCCAAGTTACATGCAGTTACATCTGTTCTGAATCCCAGAATGCCTTTGTGAACGTTCTACAGTGTTCCGGCTGTACCTTCGGTGTTGTGAGAACTAGTTCTTATGTAGTGAAAATTTGTCTGTCACTCCAAGACACGTGTGCTAGATGTGTTAAGTGCTGCGGGTTTGGAGTAATTAACAAGTAGTACAGGGTTGGTAACTCTCGAGACGACTGTGGGCCCAGTGAATGACGAAAATTGCACTGCGACCTGCAGGCCACTACACCCATATTGCCTGTGTCTAGCGAGGTGAATATCCCTTCCTTGTCCCTTCTCCTTCCTCGATTTGGAACTCAGCCATTCGCCTCTATTTACTTATGGTCTAGAGGCGGTTTTTGCCAGACCACATAAGTACTTGAGTGCCTGTGTCCTCTGTGCCGCACTCCACTCATCTTACGAATGTGTCTCCTGTGTGCCTACCTGCCTGCTGCGGGCAAATGTCCAGGTGGTTGACACGGGCTTGGCGGGCACAGTCGAGCAGGCTTGAAAGCAGCACTAAAGGCTGGCCAGAACAAGCTAGGGCAGCCTGCAGTTGTAGCTGTCCTGGGGCCCAGCGTGTCTATGTATGCGTTCTGCAGTGCTGCTGGCATGCCAGTGTTTCCTCTAGTGGCTTAAGAACAATTTAACGAGCATTGCAGTGCTGACATTTTGAGTGGGACGTGCCAGGGGTTCACTTACAAACATGGTGAGTTTGTGGTGATTGGCTTGTGCACGGTGAACATTCATCTGTCATACTTGTGGTAGAGGTGTTGGGTGCTGCTTTCCCCAGCAGTTGATTGTCATTTGTGGGCCTGTGTTGGGACTTTGGAGGGCTCGGAGTGTGCTTCAGTGTGGCGACTCCTTGCATTTGGTGGATCAATGTGATGCGTGCTCTGCTCGGTGTAGCTGAACTGTTGGATGCGGTTGCATAATTGAGTTGCTTGTCCTGGTGTCATTGCTGTGTTTTCTGGTACATTTTCTCATTCAGACTGGGACTTTGCTCCTGGATTCCCGGTAGTATTTCAAATTGCAGTGTTCATCTGTGGTGTGAGTGTGTGACTTGTGCTTTGTATTTTTGCTGTGAACGGGCTTGCTGCTGCATGATGTTCAGTTTCATGAATACTTTCTTACTTGAGTAAATCGGTTACCTTTCAACTGTGTTGGGCGGGAGTCAGCCTGTTGACGTCTATGTTCCTTGCCATCTCATCTAGTGGGTCTGGCGCCTAGTTGAGGTTGTAATGGTGGCAGTTTGCAATCATTGTACTTCTGGTTGTGCATTGTGTAAATTGTTTTGGACTGTTTGATCGGCTGGATTGTGGTGTTTAACTTCTGATACACCAATTTAATGACTGCAGACACGCACTGACACATAATAAACACATTAAAATGCTGGTAACTCTCCAGAAGCTGGGCCTAGTGTGTGACCTTGAGAATTGAGTGTGTTTATTACGGCCAGCGGTGTACCACTCTCACCTATATTTACATCAACACAAGTGTATTCTAAGTGATAAAGTGTACACTTGGTGTACTTGGTAACACTTGTCATACATAGTAACGCGTGTGTAAGTGAGATTGTTTAGGTACTGGTTCATCTATCTACAGCTGCACACTTATGCTTGCATACATGTATAACATAGTAACGTGTGAGTTACCCAGGATGGACCAAAGAAGTCAACCAGAGTGATTTATCTCATTGTCATTGTAACAATACCTAGTTTTTTTTTTTTTTTTTTTTTTGAGTAATACTGTTTACAATCTATGGTTGGGGTAAGAGGTTGTCTTCAGCATTCATTGTGATGTCTGCTATATTATTATTTCAGTGAGGTACATTAGGTGGCAGTAGCCTGAACTAACTCAAGTGGAAGTTATCATTGAATTTGAACCTCTTGTTTAATGTGATGTATGTCAGAATTCTAATTTTATGCTCAATATTACCTACTTTGTCTCTCTCTCTCTCTCTCTCTTTTCATCTTTGTAATTTGTGATAAGGTGTAAGACCTCGCTTGTACCATCCATTATATCATTATATGTACCATATTATTAACACACATACAAGAGGTCTCTGAGTGTGTTTTTGGTGGGGTGTGTGTCGTATTGAGTGGTGGTGGTCTGGGTTGAGTATGGTTGGAGGTGTTCATTGAACTTGAGCACTTGTGTCTTGTGATCTATTTTGGACTTCAGACTTTGTAGTGAATATTTGCTCTTGCATAAGCTATAAGGGAAAGATAAGTGAGGAATTCTTGTGTTGTGAGTCTTACAGCACGTATCATCACTGGCAAACATGGCAACTGTTATAGAGGAACCTATTTCTGCACGTGATGGAAATGATGATAGCTTCCAGACCTTTAAAAGTAAACAAAAGAGAAAAAGCGAGAAAGGGCCAGAGCGTCGACGTAGTCAGACTCACTTGACTCGTACACAATGTGATACTAAACGTCCTTGGTGCACAGAGGCTGCAAGAAGTCTTTCTTCAAAGGAAGAATGTGTTAAGCTGAACTTCCCTGACAACACCCCGCTGCCTGCTAAGTGTGCATGGCTAATGGAAGCTGTAAACAAGCATCCTAACTCAAGGATCCAATTTAGGAAAAACACACACAACTTTGTGTTTGTGGAACAGAATGCAGAACTGATCAATGATCTACTTAGTACACCTTATGGGGATATTAAGCTACTCCGACCTCCATCAGACACTCACCACTTTAAAAAATGGGTCAGTATCATAATCTTTGGATACCCTCACTGCATGGACCCATCCCATTTGACTCTCAGTAAGCATATCATCAAGCCTAAAAGACTTAAAGGAAAATCCCAAATTATTGCCAGTTGGGTGGGTCCTGTGCCCCTCCCCCGGAATATCTGGGTGCATGGTTTACGTTTCCTAAACATCGAAGTGTACCTACCCCCTAAACGAAGGTGTTACAAATGCCAGCACTATGGCCATGTTGCAGTAGACTGTGGAATACTACATTCTTGGTGTGGTAAGTGTGCTGGGAAACATTCCACTAGAGAATGCACAGTAGGCCCTGACAGCCAAAAATTTAAGTGTATTAACTGTAAAGAACAAATTTCCAGAAAAAAATTGAGCATCTTGAACAGATCCTGACAAGTTTAATAAATATATGTAATCAGGATGATGCTCTTGAGCATGGTGATGATGTCAAAAGTGCAGCAATCTCCGTTCAGCTTCCAGCAATTTGTGAGAAAGAAGCCCATGACTCTTCCCTTCAAGACTTGCCTTTTAACTGGCTGCCAAGATGCCGAAAAATGCTTAAAAATAAAGGTCCTGAAGATAAAGACGTACAAACTATGCTATTTGCTCTTAAGTGTCTGCACACTGTAGCCAAAGCATAATAGTTTTACCATCTTATGAGCAAGAGATTGTAATAACTCACTACAATGGATACATTACAAATCTTTTCATGGAACATTGCTTCCATCAGGAAGCGGTTGCCTGACTTACATCATATTAGTGCAACCAAGAATATTGATGTCATCTGTTTGCAGGAATGTAGATTGAAAGATGGAGCACCTCCATCAAACTTGCCTGGATATGCAGCTTATAGCCTAAGGTCAACCAACTGTTGTGTGATGTATGTCAGAAAGAACTTGCCACATTCACTCCTTTCCTTGCAGAGTCGAGTTAACATGCAGTATCATGGTGTCAAAGTATATGCAGACGATTTTTCCATAAACATTTTTAATCTCTATGCCCCAGCGAACCAGCTTCGACCTGATGCTTTACCAGATCGCATCAATAGTGAACCTACCATCATTCTTGGAGATTTTAATGCCAGACATAAGAATATTGGTGGGTCTATAACAAACACCAATGGAACTAAACTAGTGAGATTGCTAAATGAGCATGATAATGTTCGAACTGTGGGCACTACTGAGCCTACTCACATATATGGTGGCATACTAGATCTGTGTCTTGGATTTAATACATCATATACGATGCATGACTCTGTCATAGTTGATGATCTTCTATCTGATCACTTCCCAAGACTAACAACTGTCAATCTTGATCACATCTCCAGCAATCAATGAGCTAAATACAGAAGGAGGAAACTTATTCTCAAACCAGAACACAGAGACAACTTTATTAACCACTTGGATCAATGGTATAAGAATTACGAGCCCATTGGCACACAAAAATTTAATGATGATTTAATTACCACTGTTGAGAGTGTTCTCACAGATCAAGTGGGCAGGAATAGGAAACAAAGACCCTCCACTATAAATAACAATAAAAACAAATGTAAATACTATAATGATCCACAGCTACTCAATCTAACACATGCAGCTAGGAGGATTGGTAAAGCATACCGTGAATGTAGAACCCCAGACCTGCTCAGAACGTTCCAAGCTGCACTAACAAATGCAAGGAATAGAAAGGAAGAACTTAGGCAACAGGAATGGGAACAGTTTCTTAGTGGATTAAATAGGTCCACCCCTTTGAGTTTGGCTTGGAAAGGTATAAATAAAATAACCAGGAAAAAGACTGGCAATGTTGCTCATCCCTTTCCTCTTGAAAAAGCAAATGACCTCATAAATGACTGGTCCAAAACATCCAGGCATGAAAGCCTTCCATCTCATATTAGAAAAAAATTAGAGAGTACTTCTGAAGAAATGTTGAAACTGATTAATTTTATGAGCCAAAATATTGATGAGAGTGATTGCCTCTTTACCGAGTATGAATTAGATAATGCATTAACCAAAGGTCGATCAACTGCTCCTGGAGAGGATGGTATAACCTATGATATTCTCAGAACTCTAAGGCACGTGCCTGATAACCCTTTGTTGGCACTGTATAATCTCAGTTACATTGAGGGCGTTCTTCCTACTTCCTGGACCAATAGTCTCATTGTGCCTATCCCTAAGCCCCAACAGCCTGATACATTTAGGCCGATCTCCTTAACTAGTTGTCTTTGTAAAACTTTTGAAAGAATGATGCTTAACAGACTGTACTACAGAATCAGACACCAACTTTCCCCCTACCTCTATGGGTTCATGAAAGGTAAAAGTGTGCAGAACTGTATTTCCACCTTTCTCACTGCACACACCTCTACTAGTTTTACCACTTTTCTTGATCTAAAATCTGCATTTGATATTGCGAACAGAACCGTTATACTACATGAACTAGCCAAAATGAATATTGGTGGTAGCTTACTCTGCTGGATAATAGGATACCTGTCAAATAGAGTATCATCTGTCCTTTACCAAGGCTTCAGAAGTGATTCTAAAGAAATGTCTTTAGGTACACCGCAGGGAGGAGTTCTTAGTCCCATGCTATTTAATATTCTGATTAATGCTCTCCTAAATGCTCTACCTGCCTCACCTAAATATATAGCTATAAGCTATGCTGATGATATCATGATCCATACAACAGGGCATAAGATGAATACCATTCTTAATGAAGTTCAAGCAATTTGTAATCGACTAGGCCTCATAATATCTTCCTCTAAAACAAAGATATTAACAAGCAAACGATATCCCCCACCCATCTATTTGCAGGGTGAAATCATTAGCTACGTTAAAACTTACAGATATCTTGGTGTAGATGTACCCTTTAACAAATCCACTATACCACAACTAAACAAGAAATGCAAAGCTAGGCTAAATGCTCTCAAAGCAGTTGCTGGCTACAATCTCAACTATGGTGCTAATGTAAGAATCGTGAGAATGATGTACATAGCCTATGTTAGGTCCTTAATTGATTATGCTGCTCCCATGTTGATATTAGCTAGAGAAAGTTCTCTCCGACCCTTGGAGTTAATGCAAAATGAAGCTCTCAGGATTATTCTTGGCAGTCCCAGATCTACAAAAGTTCTTAACATGAGGAAGGAGCTTGGTATTTCTAGTATCAGAGATAGGATTGTTGAGATTAACACTGTACTCGGTATTAGAATGTTGAGAAACGAACCAGACACTGTCACAGTGAATCTTACCAAGTGTCTAGAGGTAAATACACACAGATCTAAATGGATTGTGAAAACGTGCAATTGCATTAAGTTTTATAACCTACATGAACTGTATCACTGTAGGCAACAAGAGCATTTCACCCCTCCATGGAAGATGTGTTCATTTAATATCACATACCTACAAGTTCCTCCCAAGAAGCTCATTGCTAGTAATCCCTTCCTTAAATCTCTTGTTAGAGCAACTGCTCAAGAAGAAGTTTCTCACCTAGCTGGTAGTAATAAGTTATCACAAGTTATATACACTGATGGATCTAAACAGGAGTCTTCTGGCAGGGCTGCATCTGCTCTTGTTGCCACCTCCCTAGTTAAGAACGATAATAAATTTGTTGAGTTAGGCATAAGAATTAACAACTGGGCGTCTACACTGCAAACTGAATTGTTTGCAATCCTAATGGCGCTAAAGCTAACCTATGACACTGAGCTTGACTCTATCATCATTACTGATTCTATGTCATCATTGAAGGCTCTTGACTCATATAATGACTCCAACAACATGCTCATTGGGGAAGCCAGGTATAGATACTGAAAAATTAGGGACAAAGGAATTAATGTACAATTGCTATGGATCCCATCACACATTGGATTACTCCTTCATGATAAAGTTGATATGTTAGCCAAGAAGAGTACCCAGAAGGAGAATGTAGAATATAACTTTGGTATAACTGTGTCTAGCATTAGGAATAATATTAGGAGAGAAGTAAATAATGAAAATGATTGTTATAGGAATGCAGTTAGAAGCCTGAGTAGATATATAACCCACTATAATAATATGAACGTAGATAAGTATGTTTATGGAGCAACTTGCAATGTGAACAGACTGATGTTGTAGTGGCCAGGCTTAGGCTTGGTTACAAGTACTTCTGGCAGTTTGGGAGACACACAGATGATGATCAAACTAAATGTAAATTATGTGAACAGGCATATGGTCACTCTCTTGAACACTATGTGCTTAATTGTCCACTTATTGAGGAATACAGAGACAGACAGTATAATAACCTATGTGACATGTCAAAATATCTTATTAATGAAAATAAGATACCAGATATACTAAGCAAATTTCCTAAATTTGCTTGTAACAGATAAGTGAACTATAGATATGTAGATATAAATCCATATGTATTCCTGTTAACCCTTTGGGGCCTAGTTCCTAGGCCTTTTGTGTATCCATATGCTCTCGCGCTACCGTCCACAGGATGGATATGGGGTGCACAATAAACTAGCCACTTCGGTGGCAAAATCTAAAATCTGCCGAAGGCGCCGCGCTGCACTCGCCACGAAGTTTCAAGAGTAATAAACCAATGTAACTTCAGTGTTATTGTTGTCATCTAGGTTCCTTTGTCACCACTCTCTTAACTGGTCTTGTCACCACAGAGACAGTGTCGTGGTTAAACCAAGGCTTGTTCGGTTGATAGCACACTCAGCTCACATGCTGAATGTCTATGGTTCGATCCCCGGCATGAGTGGAACGCTGGGCATGTTTCCTTACATCTACTATTCCTGTTCACCTAGCAGTAAGCAGTTACCTGGGAGCAGAGGCGTCGCTAGAGTTGGTGTCATCCGGGGCGGAATATCTGGTGTCACCCCCATGAAATTCAAGGGGAGGGGGGGGGGTAAACTCCAGTTACGTCACTAATGCATGACCAGCGACAAATGTTTAACAATGAGAACGTTTAAGGGCCATAAACTGAACAGGAGAATACTTCTCAACTTTATTAATGATAAAATAAATAATCGTAGTAATATTGAAGAAACAAACTCAAATACCACTTTGAGTACATCCAACAGATCCTACATTTATTCATCTTCAACAATGCCAAAACTAAAAAATAAAAAAAACTTGAAAAATAAAGAAAAACATTACAATATCACAGAAACACTAGTTCCGATTTGACCTTGAGTACAGGTAACATCTCAGTGAATTTGATCTTACATTTGACCTTGAGTGCAGGTAACATCACAGTAAATCTGATATTACATTTCCTTGCCTTCAATTATGCAAAATCATCTCACATCAAAATCAATCTATCAAATCATCAAAATCAACGAAGGATTCTTCTCTTATGTTGGTGAGGCACTGTTTTGTGCATTAGTGTCACCTTTAGAGGCTCTATGGTGTCGCCCCCTAAATGGTATCACCCGGGGCTCCCCTTACGACGCCTCTACCTGGGAGTTACCCGATTGTTATGGGTCGCATCCTAGAACCACAGTGGAAATCAAACTCGTCGATGACGCACTGACTTTCTTGGGTTATCCTGCGTGGCTAACACTCCGGGTTAAAATTCAGAACAAAATCCTTTCATATGTTACGCCGACTACCGCCCACAGGATGGGTATGGGGTACATAATAAACATATTAAACTAAAACTTACGCCGATGTGACTGGTTGCTGAAGACTAACAGTACAGATAAGTTCTGAACCTATTGTCTTGCCTGTAAAGTATTTTGTGCATGTTGTATTGTGCAGTGTTCTAAATACTGTACAATTTGTGGAGTGTAGGGCAGTGTTGCCTCACTAAGAATCTCTTAATTATCCTCATAAATTCCTCTGCGTTAAATTTTAAATAAATAAAGGCTCTGAGAACATATGAATTACTCAGCCAATACTAAATGTGAACTGCCTTGTTAAAAGCGCACTACAGCCTGGGTTCATGTACTCCTGTAGTTATTTCCTGTTTCACTAGACATTTACAGATGTAGTTTTATTATTACAGCATCTTGCAATGTCCATTTTTGTAATATGGACCAAAAATGTGCGGAATAATCTAAGTAAGGTCTACCCAAACATACCTGAAGTATACCTGGAGAGGGTTTCGGGGGGTCAGCGCCCCTGCGTCCCGGTCTGAGACCAGGCCTCGTGGTGGATCAGGGTCTGATCAACCAGGCTGTTACTGCTGGCCGCACGCAAATTGACGTGCGAACCACAACTCTGTTGGTCAGGTACTGACTTTAGGTCCCCGTCCAGTACCTTCTTGAAGACAGCCATGGGTCTATTGGTAATCTCCCTTATGTATGCTGAGAGGCAGTTGAACAGTCTTGGGCCCCTGACACTGTGCTGTCTCAGGGTACTCGTGGCACCCCTGCTTTTCATTGGGGTAATGTTGCATCTCCTGCCGAGTCTCTTGCTTTCATTGGGAGTGATTTTCGTGTGCAAGTTTCGTGCTCTAGGATTTTCCAAGTGTATTTTATAATGTATCTCTCCCACCTGCGTTATATAATTTAAGTATAACTTAAGAACTTCTGTTTATATTTCTTGATATGAAGTTAAGGCTTCAACTGCGAAGTTACCCACTGTTGTCTTGACTAAATTTCTGCTATTCAGAATTCCTAGATCTTTTCGTGTATAAGTGCCATAGTCATTTCTTGTTCCTAAGATTAGATAGAACCTTACACTTGTCTTCCTTGAACTGCATCTGCCACTTCTCCGACCACAACATCGACCTATCCTGGTCATCTTGTAACTTTCTAGTATTCACCTCAAAAATTACTTGGCGACCTATTTTTGTGAAGTCGGCAAAGTTACTTATGTCAATATTTATTCCCTCATCAATATCGTTTATATAGATTGTGAACAACAAGGGTCCTAATACTGAACACCTACGGTACACCATTCGTAACAGGTCCTTATTCCAATTTCTCCCTATTAATACAAACCCTGATGTCTATCAGATTTCAAGTACATAATCGGTCTCCTGTGTGGAACTTGTAACAAAAGTCTTACTGAAGTCTATATACAATATCCTATTCTTTATCTTGGTCTATTGCCTCTAATACCTTAATTAAACATATATAATAGATTGATAGAAGAAATGAGAATAATAATGTACAGTATGTGTTTAAAGCTATTGTAACTCGCTAATATGCGCTGTTTACGTTGTTCATATGATTTTCACAATAGTACAGGCAAAGTGGTCTTTGATCTGTAAGTATTTAACGTATGTATTGTACTTACCTGACGGGAACAGTGGCGCAGTGATCTCTGGGGTGTTCGTGTGGGATAGCGTCTAGGATGGTGGAGTAACCACCCTCAGAGTCACTCAGTTCTGCTGCCAGAGACGCCAGCACACCACCACGCAAGCCTCGCTCTCCATCCTGCACCACGTATGTCTGTTGACCTCATAATACTTAACATGTCTGCTTTTCCACAAGGTATTAGTTACTCTGTTCATTACAACAACTGTTAATAAGTTTCCCTATCGCAAACACCATTAGAAAGTCTAGCTGGGTTATCAGAGGTGTTCTTTTCTGACTTTTGGGTTATGCTAGGTTCTCTACACACATGCTGCTATATATGATAAACTATGTAACTGTATTTGTGTATACCTGAATAAATTACTTACTAAGAACACTACTACACTAGTAATTTTGCATCTGTGACTGGCATGTGTAATTACGTTTACGCATCATGGGATCTTGACACAAAAAATTCTTCAACCTTGTCCAACCTTTGGACGGTATAATTTTAAATAATTGTAATTAATATAAAAGAATTTAAATACATTAAAGTATTTTATTTGGTTAATGTTATTGTAAATGAATATGTGTATTTTATTAAGGTAATAATTGTCAGGTGCAACGCTTATATAGTGACAGACTTTGTTTTAATAAAGCCACCGATTGTAAAAGTTTGAAGCCGACCAGAAAACATATTCTCCAATAACTGATAATGATTCCAACGATTCCAAGTTTTTTCTTTAACTATTTTAGTAAAATTTCAAATTTTAAGCTACTTGTACTAATGTGTTATTATTTTCATTATAGAATGCATCGTCAGTAATAGTTTGAAGACAATCAGAAGAAGCATTCTTTAGTTATTGAATAAAAAACGAATATCACTCTTTATTCAGTAAAATTGGAAAACTGTCAGTTTGAAGTTTGTGTTGAGGAAGCCATAACAGTGATCAAATTTGAAGCCGATCAGATGAGTCATTCTCCAGTTATGACAGGGATTCCACCGAAGCCAAATTTGTTTTCACTATTTTACTACATCAATAAATTTGGCAGAACGCAAGCGAAACTTAGTAAGTACTATTCTGGCCCTAAGATGCATCAGCCATTATATACTGAAGTCGTTCAGAAGAGGTAAACTAAGATTCATTGAATGTTATTGAGTGGATAAAATTTTCGCACTATTTTACACATAAAATTATCAAATCTACTCCTATACTGACGATTTTAAGTCTACTCCATCGTCGAATTAGGAGGGAACTTTTGTGAACGTTAGAAGCAACACCACTGAGGGTTTTGGAAGTTATCCAAACCATTCCAGGATGTTGAGAATGGGTTCAACAACTTTAGTTACAGGGCACGTGAACATACCAATTGTTCCGAGAATCTTCTAGTTACTAATCTGATGGATTACCTGAGAACTGAAATGTCAAAGAGGAACCTCATAGGTATGGTAACCTTAGACCTGGAAAAGGCCTTCGATACTGTCAACCACAATATATTATGTAAGAAACTTCAAGCTATCGGTATAGGTTCTGTAGACTGGTTTAAGTCCTACCTTAGCAACAGGAGACAAATTGTCAAAATCAACAAAACGGAATCAGAACCCCTGCCGATAGCATGTGGAGATCCCCAAGGTAGTATTCTGGGTCCCTTATTCTTACGCTATGTCAATGACATGCCTATCAGTGTCAAGTGCAAACTCCTACTGTATGCAGATGACAGTGCCCTGTTAGTGTCAGGTAAAGACCCACAAGATATAGCTAATGTTTTAACACTGGAACTGGAGTCCTGCAGCAAATAGTTAGTAGACAGCAAACTATCATTACACCTCTGGAAAACTGAAGCCATTCTCTTTGGCACGAAACATAAACTGAGAAGGGTAAATAATTTTAATGTCCAGTGTAATGGGGAGCCCATCACTTTGGTTTCATCAGTAAAATATCTGGGAATCCCCTTTGACCCATGCATATCAGGAGAATTGATAGGGAACAGTGTAGTAAAGAAAGCGAATGCCAGACTGAAGTTCCTGTATAGACAAGCACAGTGTCTACCTACTGAGGCTCGCAGGACCCTATGTCTTATACAATGCCATATGGATTACGCTTGCTCTTCATGGTACTCTGCCTTGACAAAAAAAACTGAAAGATAGACTGCAAATCACCCAGAACAAAATCGTAAGATTCATCCTGGGGCTGGGACCAAGAGAACATGTAGGCCAGGATGAATTACAGCAGTTGGATATGCTGAATGTTGAAGACAGAGTAAAACAACTGAAGCTAAATCATGTTTATAAAATTGCTCACAAACAGTGTCCAGAATATCTTGCTGTCAATCATAGTACTAGGGGGAGAGAGCACAACTTTGTAGTACCCACAGTCATTGGCCAGGCTTCAAACACCTTTTATTGTACAGCAATAAAGAAATGGAACAGACTACCCGCACATGTCAAAGCCAGTCATAGCATGAACCAGTTCAAGAAGAGTGCCAAAAGGTGTCTGATGAATGTAGCTACAGAAAGGGAGGGGAATGATTTTCTATTTTTTAGCTAACATACGTGTAAATTTTACCTTCCTAGTAATGACCCTCGTATTGTAGAGAGTCCTAATGACCCTCGTGTAGTAGATAGTCTTTTTAGTATGATAATAAGATGTTATCTTCATTATAGAATAATAAGAAAATATTATAACCTTTATATTATAATAATAAGGTAAAAGGACCCCAATGGAAATAAGTCACTCTGTCTGACTTTTTTGGGTTATCCCAGGTTCTCTACACATATGCTGCTATGTATGATAATTCTATGTAACTGTATTTGTGTATACCTGAATAAACTTACTTACTTATTATGCACAAGTGTTGTAATTTCGAGGATTGAATGGGTCGTTCTGGATTCATGAGCTACATATGACTCGAACAGCTGGAGAAAAAAATTCAGACAAGCATTTAAAGGTCTCCCTTCAGGAATACTTATCGATTTCTGGAATATGATTCATATCCTCTTGTGTAAAAACAGAGAGGAAATAAGTGTTGAAAATGGTATACATTTTTATGCCACTAACAATAAACTGACCTGAGTTATTTTTTAATGGGCCTATCTTTTCTAGACTCTTACTCCTATGTATCTGCTAGAAACTTTGGATTGATCTTTGATTCCCTAGCAACCTTACTTTTATATTATCTTTCGGCTTTCCTTATTCCTCTTTTTTAATCTATCATAAAATTAATATATTTTGATTAGCCTGTAAATGTCTCTTGTTTTCACCTAAGAGTTATTTAAGCTTTTGATCATCAGTTTAGGATCATTCATGTTTGATCTAAATTCTCTATTTGGATTATATTAAGCTTGGCCAGCTGCACAATGCTTTGGTAAAAGAAAAAGAAACCACCATCACCAGGTTAACTCTTGTGCTGCATAAAAACCCTATTTTGGTAAATACTAAGTAGCAAGTGAGTCATGACTCCAGTGATATGTTTGAGTGTTGCTGCCAAGTTTCAATATTGCGGCAGGAATTATGCAAGAGTAAAAGTCAACAAGTGGGAATAAAGAGACTGATAACAGAAACGTTGTGTTAAAAGGATCCTCTGCTACCAGTGTCTTTATTCCCACTGCGGTAGGAAGCAACGGCGGGTTAATATGGACACGATTATGTTTGTGTGGACCTAGCGTGTATGTCAGTCTTAGAAGCTGGCAGTATTTTTGTTGTTTCCAGGGCAGCCTCTAATTATGTAATAAGACTGAGAGGGTTTGTGAGAAGATTCTTAATATACGGTAAGTTAGCATGACAAATTATTTATTTTCTGTTATCTTGAATACCTTGTAATTGTTTATTTCATTATAGTTGATTTTGATAACTCTTGTTCTTCCTTATTACCCATCAGAGTCGTCATTCAACCCTGTTGTACTTCGTCTCAATACAACCACTAGTGGTAATTCGTGCTGTTATCTTTCGTTTTATTTACGTTACTCTGGGCACTGCAATATCCTAGTACACCAATCAAGTTGCTGTATGACAACCAAAACAATATAACAATGGATCACAACAGTTATCAGCAAGCAGTGGGCAGTAACAGCTATTAGTAAGTAATGTACCACAACTGCGATTAGGAAATGATGGATCACAAAATAAATGTTTGGCGACACGTGAAGGGCGGACTACGTGAACATTTTCCACCAACCTTTAGAAGGACCTACATGAGAGAAGCGAAAGCCTACAGTACCTGGAAAGATAAGGACCTACTTGAAAGAGGGAAGAACCAATATGAGGGAGGTAAAGGCCTACCTGCGAGGCAAGAGCCAATTTGAATGAGGGAAGAACTTACATAAGAGAGGCAAAGACCTACATGAGAGGTGTAGACCTACCTGAGAGGGGTAAGGACCTTACCTGAAATACAGAATAAGAACTTACCTGAGAGGTAAGGACCCACCAGACAGCAATAAGGAGGTACCTGAAGAGGTGAAAACCAACCTGAGGAAGTGAGTCTGTGTTGTTGGTCTCAGCGTTGGAGGGCAGAGTAAACACAGTTCTCTGCTGCCGGTGCTTGCTGCTGGATGTCTGAGTCGCCTCTTGGTACGTCGGTAATGCATTAGGATTACACAGCTGTTGAACAAATGCAGTTTAAATATATAAATATGATATGAGTGTTGAAGAAGCCATGATAGTTTTAATAACTTATTTATTAAATAAAAATTGTTTAAGGAAATATATTAATATCCTTACTTTATCAGTCTCTTTTTTACTATTATATTTTAAACTGGTAAACCCGTGGAGCCAGCTAGTGCAAGAAGTACCCTGTTAACCCCTCGACTAAGGGATATTAATGATGAGTTTTAGTTATAAAAAATAACTAATGTATTTTTGAGCTGCAAAAGATAGGTGCTCATTAATTATTACAAATATATGATTATTTAAAAGGTCTTCGGACGTTTTATTTTATATTACTCATTGTTTATACAGAGCTAAATTAAAGTGTATAAACTAATGATGAGCTAATTATGGACAGAATAAAGAAAGTAAATCAGTCATTAACGGAAGAGCCAATAGTTGACACAATTCAGGAGCAATAACTGACACAGTTCAGTTTTCATTACATAAATATCCAAAGTTGGCAACATAAGATCTCATTTTTTTTCAACAAGTTGGCCGTCTCCCACCGAGGCAGGGTGACCCAAAAAGAAAGAAAATAAAAAATAATTCAACAATGAATCCATTACAATAAAAATAATCTCACATTCCACTGTAGCCTCAAAGTCACTACAAGGCAGTGGCCGGTATTCTCCACTTATGAATGGTGGAAATCCTCTAGAATCTCATCTACTGTACCCCCCTCCAATTCAAGTAACGATTTCGTGGTAAGACAAACCTGGCCAGCACAGTAACTCTCGGCAGAAAGCTTCTGAAGGGTGGCCCCCAGTAGGCTGGTGAAGGGTTTTGACTCAAGAAACTGAACCTGTGCTCCAATTCCTTAAATCAAGTTTTAATGCCTTCTTCCGTTTCCCCAGCTACGTATGACCACTAAGAGTTTAGTGTTCCCCCATGAATATAAAAGTAATAATACTCAAGCGTGACAAAACGTTTTAAACATATTGTAACCTGGTCATAGGAAGGAGGAGGCGAGGGGATGCAGGGTGGGACGGAATCACTGGAGGCGAGGTGTGCGAGTGCTAAGTTGTGGACCCGACCTCCGCGCTGCTCCCCACTTCCTGACACCCCCCTGCTGCTGGAGCCTCCCCACTGCTCCACACTGCTGAGGACACCCAAGACACCTTGAGCTGCATGTATAATCTATTTGTGTAAGTAATGTGCCTGTAGTCACTCGGTAATCCGAGTTGATATACACCCAAATAGTGAAGGAATAATAACTTGCTCTGTTTCACGAGGGGTCTTGCAAAACTTACGTATAAATTACTGTAACAAAATATTATGAATATAGTGCTGTAACATAAGAAATACGAAAATGAATCACCTGGGTATCTCTGATATCCGGGGAGCTTGCGAGGAGCTCCGCGAGGCAGGAGAGGATTGCTGGGTAGTGGCGGAGGGAGAGTTCCTGACTATCCTGGTGGTGTTGGGGGAGTGGCTGCGGGACAGGTAAGGGGATAGGGACACTGAAGGGATGGATAGAGGCAATGACGACATCAGCGAGGAAGACGATAGAGAAGTACATGCTGAGGACGCCACCCGAGGCGTAGCACCTAGGACAGGCGAGGCGGAAGACTGGCCGATGGATACAGACACAGAGGAAGCTGCAGACGGTGTGGGAGAGCTTCTGGGCCAACCCACCGATGTGGCTGCGGGCAAGTAACGTGAGATGGTCACTGTTGGAGTGGAATCTGGACTTACTCGACGCACGGAAGACGGAGAGACGCCATAGTTCCTCTCAGGGGCTACTGACGTATTGAGCTCTGGGACATAGGAGTGATGAATGATCAGTGAAGTCTGAGATGCTGGCGATGAGCTTGGTGATGCTTGGTGAGTGTTTTCTGAGTGTACCAATTCAGGTTGCACTACCGACGAACTGCTGCTGGTGCGGGTGTCTCCTGCAGAGGATGAGAGAGGGTCGCGGAAGGCAGGAGAGTGTGAATCTGCCGAGGACAAGGACTCACTTGACCGTAGTTGTCCTCCAAGGCCCACAATCTCCGATACGGAAGAGCTGGATGAAGAGTAGCAAGAGGTGGGAGTGGGGACGCTGAAGAGGGAAGCCCTAGAGGAGGTTTTGGCGGGAAAGTGACTCTCGATGTTTCGCCCCTCCCTCACACCCGCCCCCGGACCTTCCTCACCCGGCATCCTGGTTCACAAAAATCTTATATCACATTTTTGCCTAGTTTATTGTATATGCACATTAAAAGACAAAAAATATATATAATAAAAGAACATGATTAATGATATCCTTACTGAACATGGATTCCTCTGCTTTTAGACATCATTATCGAAAGAAAAACAAAATAAATTGAAGATGACTGGCTGGTATTGCCCATCATTCTAGCACAATATGAGAAAAGTAGTGGTTTCCATTGTACAAACAGAGAACACTGTGTTACTACATAAATTCAAGATATGTTGACTTTATACCAGCAAATATGATACTATTTTTGGAACAAAATAAAACTCTTTAAAAGAGTATTCCACAAGGAAGCGTTCTGGGACCATTGTTATGGAATGTCTACTTCAATGACCTTCATCTCATCCCAGAATCCCATGCATATGCAGACGACTGTACACTGACATTCACTTATCCAAGAGAAGAAATGCCAGCTGCTCTAAGCTACATCAATCACCAGCTCAGAGCTATGTCAGCTTGGGGAAATAGATGACAAGTAACATTTGCACCTGAGAAAACACAAATGATGATCTCTAGGCACCATGATGGTAATGCCAGTGCGGTAGTAAGGATGAATGGGAGGGTGTTGGCACCTGGGGAAGAAGTTGATATCCTTGGGGTGAAATTTGACTCCAAACTGACCATGAAAAAACCACGTTGTAAATCTTGCAAACAAGGCAGCCAGGAAGCTTACAGAACTTCGCCGTATCTCGCATCTGCTTGACAGCAGGGGTTGCAAGATTTTGTAAGAGGCACATGTACACTCACACCTTGAGTATGCTCCACTTTCTTGGTTCGCCTGTCCCCTTTCTCATCTGCGACTGCTTGACAGAGTAGAGAACAGAGCAAGACGTCTCATCTCTCGCCTGGACCAATCCTGGATAGATCTGTCATTTCAGCAGAGCCTTCAACACAGGAGGGATGTGGGTGGCCATACTGTTATGTACAAGGCCAATATTGTCAAAGTACCACACTTGGATCCACTTCGAGGACAGCGTGAAGCAAGCTTCTATACCACAAGACGGGCAGAAAACAGCAACTTCGCTCTGGCTGTATCCTTCTCCAGAACATCACTTCATCTGAGATCATTTATACCCAGGATGACTCGAGTATGGAGCACATTCGTACAGCATTATGATGTCATCGAGATAAAATCAGTTGATCAGATGAAAATGCTGGCCTACAGATGGCTCCAATTTCATCCTGCTCCCTACTTGTATGTTTCATAACAATAAAAATGCTTTCAAATGAGCTGATGCAGGTAACAGCTCTTAGCTTGTCAATAAAGTTAGGAATCCTTAACCTGTAAATAGCTTGTCAATGAAGCTCGAGATCCTAACCTTGTCAAACCCCGTGTAAAAAAAAAAAAAAATCTTAGAAGCTGTGTCACATCGGTCGAGTCTTCACGGCTTGAAGCCTGCTACCAACAACAATAACCAAGATGATCAGAATTAATATGACATGACTGACTTCCAGCCAAGATACAAGTAGAAAAATCTAAGCCTTCCACAAGTGAAGAGTCTCAACCACAGGAGGGAACAGAGAAGGTACCCACAGATGACTCAGTGTCTAGGTGTATCAGGTCCACTAAAACCTAGCATTATCATTGTGCTGGAATAGGATAAAAATTAATGCATTCAGAGACAATTTGCTCACAAATGTTCAATGGCATATTGCCAACCATTCTGCCGAAAAAAATACCTGACTTTGCCTCTTGTAAATACCGCATAACCAATTTAACTTGTTTAAATTCAACGATACCTTGTTAAAATATAAGGTAAATAATTCAGATCCACACATAAGCTAAGCTATAATATTTTTGCGGCTTATTCATGTCTTCATAAATAACGTTACAAATGTAACCAGATACAAGTACGTAAACATTTCATTACTACTGAGTGCTTAGCTATCTAAATTTTGGGGCCAAGTTCCTGGACCGATTACATGTCTCTAAACTTTTGACTACCACTCAATGGATGGACAATAAAGATATTAAACTAACTAAACACAGACAATACAAATGATCACTACTCCACCTCCCAGTCACCAGTATAAAACTACCGCCACAAATTACTCAAGTCTTCTTCAGGATCCATGATGAGACATCAGTAAAAACGTAAACAAAATCCAACACCACTGGACCGACTGAAGGTGTTTATGGAAGACTGTACAGCACTCGTCTACAAAAGGACGCACCAATTATATATAAAGTAATATTTTCTTGGAACGAGACTCTGATGGTCTATAAATATAACTTAAACTCAGGATTATTGTTTAAGGTCTGTGTACACAACCAAGTTCAACTTTTATGTCACTTTCGTTAACCTTGTTGGTGCTAATAAAAATAACTCGCCTCTATCACTGCATCTTCATATATGTATTACTTTATATTTATTAGTCCAAATTTTAAATTTGGTTATTTGTGTTGTCTGAGCTATTAGTTGTTGTCTGAGCTGCTAGTTGTGCACCCGCAGCTGCTGCAGTCAGCAGCAGTGCAGGAAACACCATCAGAGGTCACACTCGCTCTTTGTCACACCCCAATAAACATTCTTGTATTACTAGAAAGAAATATTAGTCATTTCATATTTTAAAATTACTGTCGGAGGATCTCACCTTCAAGGACCATAACATTGTATCAATCGCATCTGCTAGAAAAATGACAGGATGGATAATGAGAACCTTCAAAACTAGGGAGGCCAAGCCCATGATGACACTCTTCAGGTCACTTGTTCTATCTAGGCTGGAATATTGCTGCACACTAACAGCACCTTTCAAGGCAGGTGAAATTGCTGACCTAGAAAATGTACAGAGAACTTTCACGGCGCGCATAACGGAGATAAAACACCTCAATTACTGGGAGCGCTTGAGGTTTCTAAACCTGTATTCCCTGGAACGCAGGCGGGAGAGATACATGATTATATACACCTGGAAAATCCTAGAGGGACTAGTACCGAACTTGCACACGAAAATCACTCACTACGAAAGCAAAAGACTTGGCAGACGATGCACCATCCCCCCAATGAAAAGCAGGGGTGTCACTAGCACGTTAAGAGACCATACAATAAGTGTCAGGGGCCCGAGACTGTTCAACTGCCTCCCAGCACACATAAGGGGGATTACCAACAGACCCCTGGCAGTCTTCAAGCTGGCACTGAACAAGCACCTAAAGTCAGTTCCTGATCAGCCGGGCTGTGGCTCGTACGTTGGTTTGCGTGCAGCCAGCAGCAACAGCCTGGTTGATCAGGCTCTGATCCACCAGGAGGCCTGGTCACAGACCGGGCCGCGGGGGCGTTGACCCCCGGAACTCTCTCCAGGTAAACTCCAGGTATATAATTGATGCACACAATACATACAGTATGCAATACAGTCTCAAAAAAATATCTTATTACAACTAAAAAAAACATTGGTCATAACTGGGTCGCATCTCTGTAAAAATAATTCATTCGTCTAGATGAAAAACGTGGATCCAAATTTAAGAGTTCATATGTATATATATATATATATATATATATATATATATATATATATATATATATATATATATATATATATATATATATATATATATATATATATATATATATATATATATATATATATAACATACATTATATATATATATATATATATATATATATATATATATATATATATGTATATATTTAATATATATATGTATAATATATATATATATATATATATATATATATATATATATATATATATATATATATATATATATATATATATATATATATATATATATATAATACATACATATATATATATATATATATATATATATATATATATATATATATATATATATATATATATATATATATATATATATATATATATATATATATATTGTATGTATAGATAGATAGATGATAGATAGCTATGAAAGAATTACAGCAACAAGTGTTAATTATAGAATAAAATCAATAAATGTTAGGTGGTGCACAAGTGATGTGATGCAGCAACATCCACTCACCTTCCTAGGTCCTGGAATTAGGCAACTGGCGCACTGGTAGGGCTATAAGGGAGCTTTCCTGTAATTCATTTCAGCTACATGCACTTCACTGGTGGCTAATATGTAATATATGTTGTTGTGGAAGCCACGACTCAACATTTAAGGGATATATAACATGAGAGAAGCAGATGAACTGGATGTGTGTGTCTAGGTAGCAGACAATGTTGATAGCTAAGCCTCCAGCTGAGTTATAAATGCTTTTTAAAACATATTTACATGCTTCACAATGAACGAAGGAAGAGTTAATTTATTATTTTATTCAGCAGTAATTCTGTGCTTCACGAAATAAATAATTATAATGATTTGTGCGAGGCTGTTTCCAAATATAATTTCAAGACATTTAGTATATTGTTGGAACTATACCGGATCATGGCTGTTCTGGCAGCATCAGTTTATGAATGACTGTCACCGTTTTCTTCGTACAAATATCATTTTCTCTGGTCAATCGAAGTTCAACTTTGTTAAACCTGATTTACCCCATACGCAATCTGGGTTGTAAAACCACTGATTGATTGATTAACTGACTGACTGACTTTCAGTGATGTTTATTTTGGATTAATTCTCGATGTGTTTCTCAGGGGAACAATTAACGCTGATTCATCTTACACATAAACAGTGGTCGTAGAGGGAAGACTTTATCCAGTTAAATGTATGTAATGTATTGTATATGTTGGCTGGTAACACCTGTGTGCCCTCAAGATCTTTGCAAAAGAAAAGAATATGTTACACATATATATGTAATGCCTAGCTTAAAAATTGCTTGCTTACAGCTATGCATTAATCCTTCTCTTTTTCAATGTTGTACGAAAGTTAATAGATTGGATAACACAAAACTTTGAAGGTCTTCTCTTGGAACATACGTGGAGCAAGCATAACACATGAGACTGGCTGACCACGGGCGGTGGCCTGGTGCCGTGGCCTGTGGCCTGGTGCCGTGGCCTGTGGCCTAGTGCCGTGGCCTGGTGCCGTGGCATGTGGCCTGGTGCCGTGACCTGGTGCCGTGGCCTGTGACCTGGTGCCGTGGCCTGTGGGCTGGTGCCGTGGCCTGGTGTCGTGGCCTGTGGCCTGGTAGGCAATGCTCTCGCTTCATACGTAGTGTCCGTTGTTTGATCCCCGGCAAGGGTAAAAACACTGGGCGTGTTTCCTTACACTTGTTGTCCTGTTCACCTAGCAAGCAAGTAGGTACCTAGGTGTTAATCGACTGGTGTGGGTAGCATCCTGGGGGATAAGATTGAGGACTCCAGTGGAAATAAGACAGACAGTCCCTCAATGACGTACTGCCTTTCTTCGGTTATTCTGGGTGGTTAACCCCCCCCCCCCTCCCGGGGTTAAAAATCCGAGAAAATCTTATCTGACCTGCGAAAGACTGGTTGACCTACAAGACTAGGTAACCTACACAAGACTTTCTAACTCCCTGGTTTTGAGTTCACATGAGGTTAAATCGTTATATCACCGAGACTGAATATGTCTGATTCTGAACATGTCATTGGTTTTGATTCAAGTATTTGAGAAACTTGGTATCCAATGGAAAAACGTGAAAGATGTGAAAAAAAATTATATTAATCAGGCGGGGCAAACATACAAATCGCATTAAAATTATTTTTAGATCATACAAAAGCCAAATCATGTAATACATACTAGCACTTCATTCTGTATAATAACAGATTAACATAGTAAGATCATTCAGATACCACTAATTACTGCATATGAAAACATTGTACGATTTTTTTCTGTGTTGGTCATCAGCACAGTTTTAAGTGAGCAATTGAAAGATATGCATATTCGTTACCATTGTGCAATAAGACATATTTCAAACTTTTAATGGAACTGTCTATAAACAAACTCCTGGTCAATATTCAAGTCCCATTCGAAGAAGTCCAGGGATGTTATTGCAGTTATGAATTATTATGTGGGAAAATTCCTGCATGAGGTTTACAGGATATTACCTGAATTATTACAGGCAAGTAATTTGGGTAAGGAAAGTGGGTCACAGTAGGTCACCAGACTGTAATTCCCTCTATGCCCACTTTATCACCACTCACTAAAAGCTTGACCTAATATTAAATTAATAATTACAATATTAAACATTAATACCAATAATGGTAAATTATAAAATAATGTGGACTGTATATGATTAGGCTTGCTGGGTACACAGCATATAATTATTGTACATAAATTATAATGGAGGAGGCCTGGTCACAGACCGGGCCGCGGGGGCGTTGACCCCCGGAACTTTCTCCAGGTAAACTCCAGGTGTTATTCGAAAAGAAATTCATATTACCACTTACCATTTAATTACTGTAGATGACTCACACCACAACATCTGACTAACAATTAGAATCCTACACTGGCCAGTTAGAAATCTAAATGAAAGGACTAATGGCACACTTCCCTGTGTAAGTGATGGCGTATTACTTATCTTCTGCCATCCACACATAATTCTTGAGGTCCTACAAATTTCCTGTCCCAATTCTTCAGCAGGGGACATTAACACGGGTTCCTTTTACAAACACCCCAATTTGGCCTCAATGATGCCGGATTATTACCCGAATTTTCCATGACAACCAGAGCTCACAATTACAAATGTCATCTCTCTTGTATCCCTCCATGGCCACTGCACACCCTCCTTCACACAAAATTTCTTGAGGGGTCAAATCAGCATTATTTTAATACACAATTATTATATTATTATATTCAAATTTACACATGCTGAATCCAGGAAAATTCAAAATTTTCCACAGCAGTATACAAGTTTTTTCGTCTTGGCTGAAGTAAGGAAGGAGTTCAACCTCTCTTATCCAATAAGCTGTTATTTTAACTGCTTGTTTTAGGCAGATCTTTTCTTTTAATTTGGAAGCTAAAAGTCCAGATGCCTGTTTTGACAGACTGAGGTCATGTATTAGATCACTAAATTCTTCTTGGGAGAACTGCTGAGGTGTTGAAATGCTTACTTCATATTTACTTACTTCGACTGCTGTCACCTTTGTTACATCCTAAACCCTGAGTTTTTTCAACATCTGACAATGGAAGGTCAGGCAGTGTTGTAAACACTTGTATGGGAACATCGCTGTGTGGCACAGGTCTCCTTGCTGGATCCAAATCAGGATATTCACACATTACTTTCTTGTATCGATTGAAACCTTTCATGTTCACCATACAGAAATAACAATAGCCATTGTGTTTTTTCGGTTCTCTCCACACCATAAACACACTGAAGCTTAAACTTTTCTTTTGCCTATTTTTCCACTGTGGTAAGCATTCTACACAGGTTTTGCAAACTATATAGGGAACCTAAGACTTGTCCTCCAAGTGCCACTCCAAAATAAGAAAGATAAGATTGTTTTACAAAATCTATGATGTTTTTTCCTTTGCTTTTTCAAAAAATGTTCTCCACAAATGTAGCAAAATACATTGGGATTGGTTAAGCAGACTCTTCGTGTGTTTATCTGGTAAAAATAACAAAATAAATGTGACAGTATTGTCACATGGAGTTGTTGATAAGCTCCTTTAGTTAAATATTAAATAATTTAAAAATGAAATTCAAATATTTATTAAAACTATCTGTATACACCTTCAGAGGCCGAAGACTGTTCATCTACCTCCCAGCATACATAAAGAGGATTACCCTGGCTGTCTTCAAGAAGGCTCTGGACAGGCACCTCCAGTCAATACCTGTCCAGTTGGGCTGTGACTCGTACGTTGGTTTACGTGCTGCCAGCAGTAACAGCCTAGTTGATCAGGACTTGATCCACCACAAGGCCTGGTCAAGGACCGGTCTGTGGGGACGTTGACCCCCGAAACTCCCTCCAAGTATGCAAATTGTCACTATATATACAGACATAGCCCCACTCCACAAAGGGGGCAGTAAAGCAATAGCAAAGAACTACAGACCGATAACACTAACATCCCATATCATAAAAATCTTTGAAAGGGTCCTAAGAAGCAAGATCACCACCCATCTAGATACCCATCAACTACACAACCCAGGGCAACATGGGTTTAGAGCAGGTCGCTCCTGTCTGTCTCAGCTACTGGATCACTACGACAAGGTCCTAGATACACTAGAAGACAAAAATAATGCAAATGTAGTATATACAGACTTTGCAAAAGCCTTTGACAAGTGTGACCATGGCGTAATAGTGCACAAACTGCGTGCTATAGGAATAACAGGAAAAGTTGGTAGATGGATCTATAATTTCCTCACAAACAGAACACAAAGAGTAGTAGTGAACAGAGTAAAGTCTGAGGTGGCTACGGTGAAAAGCTCTGTTCCACAGTACTCGCTCCCATCTTGTTTCTCATCCTGATATCTGACATAGACAAGGATGTCAGCCACAGCACCGTGCCTTCCTTTGCAGATGACACCCGAATCTGCAGGACAGTGTCTTCCATTGCAGACACTGCAAGGCTCCAGGCGGACATCAACCAAATCTTTCAGTGGGTTGCAGAAAACAATATGAAGTTCAACGATGAGAAATTTCAATTACTCAGATATGGTAAACATGAGGAAATTAAAACTTCATCAGAGTACAAAGCAAATTCCTTCCACAAAATAGAGCGAAAAACCAACGTCAAAGACCTGGGAGTGATCATGTCGGAGGATCTCACCTTCATGGACCATAACATTGTATCAATCGCATCTACTAGAAAAATGACAGGATGGATAATGAGAACCTTCAAAACTAGGGATGCCAAGCCCATGATGACACTCTTCAGGTCGCTTGTTCTATCTAGGCTGGAATATTGCTGCACACTAACAGCACCTTTCAAGGCAGGTGAAATTGCTGACCTAGAAAATGTACAGAGAACCTTCACGGCGCGCATAACGGAGATAAAACACCCTAATTACTGGGAGCGTTTGAAGTTCCTGAACCTGTACTCTCTGAAACACAGGCGGGAGAGATACATGATTATATACACCTGGAAAATCCTAGAGGGACTAGTACCGAACTTGCACACGAAAATCACTAACAACGAAAGCAAAAGACTAGCCAGACGATGCAACATCCCCCCAATGAAAAGCAGGGGTGTCACTAGCACGTTAAGAGACAATACAATAAGTGTCAGGGGCCCAAGACTGTTCAACTGCCTCCCAGCACACATAAGGGAGATTACCAATAGACCCCTGGCTGTCTTCAAGCAGGCACTGGACAAGCACCTAAAGTCGGTACCTGACCAGCTGGGCTGTGGCTCGTACATTGGATTGCATGCAGCCAGCAGTAACAGCCTGGTTGATCAGGCTCTGATCCACCAGGAGGCCTGGTCACAGACCGGGCCGTGGGGGCGTTGACCCCCGGAACTCTCTCCAGGTAAACTCCAGGTATACATAAGTTATGGTTATTTTTGAGAGGGTTCGTGAAGATGTGATGGTTGTAGTTAAACACACTTGTTGGTTGGTAACACTTATATTAGCAGAGTGTGAGAAGGTGGAGCCGAGCCTGCCATATTGCCTGTTCTTAGACCTAAGTGTGAAGTGAGGGAGAAGCATCCAGTCTCACGTTCACATGTGGCATCACGTGACATCACACATGCTAGTCGCTGAGCCTAGCAAGGGGTCAACTATGTAAAACATATGGATGGTACTATGATACTCAGATAACATATACATATACAGGGGATCAGCAACTATGCTGACAGCTCGGTCATGTTATGTATGTCATCTTGATATACCATACTATGCTATAGGCTGAACAGGCAGGTGGCTCTGGGGTGATTCTATACAATAACAAAGACATGTGTAACTTAGAACTAATGGATGGGATCGTAATAGGTGGTAATGTAATACATTACAAATTACAAGAACAAATCATAGTATAATAAAAGATGGAATTGATTGATCGATCTGTATTCATGCACTCTACAGATTCTGAGGAAGAATATATATTTACAAAGGTGAAGGTAATTAACAGCAAAGACAGACCAGGCACGCTCAGGTCATACTGCTAAAATCTCAGAATTCAGAAGGAACGTGAACACAAAAAAAAAATTCTGAAAACTGATCAGCTAATAATGAACACACAATTGACAACTTCATTCAACTTGAACATTTAATTATACAGGCTATGTACATTTAAACCCAGCTCTGCGAGGGTAAGATTTACATATGCAGAATGGTTATCGTCTTTGGGAGGATCGAATTCTTTTGCAATGGCTAACATATGCCTTGACTGAGGGAGATCTGAACAAGTATCTACAAAAGATACTTGGGGGTTTCTCATTACTTGTCGTGGACACAAAGAATAACGACATTCAGGGTGATCATCTGACTGAGTGTTAGAGGTAGAGGGTACAGAGCCAGGAGGACTGTCAGCATCTGTCACATTAGTCTGGGTAGAAACATCATCCCCAACATCACATACTAACTTCAAATGATCTAAATGCGATTCTATATCCTGACCAGTACTAATTTCTCTAACCTTATACTTATTTCCATTGATATGTTCAACTACTTAAGAACATAAGAACATAAGAATGAAGGAACACTGCAGCAGGCCTACTGGCCCATGTGAGGCAGGTCCAAGTCTCCTACCGGCTTAAGCCAATGCACCCAACTGTTGCAACCCCTGAATGGGTTACAATGATTATTATGTATATATATAATTTATATTATCTTTTCATATAATTTTATATTGCTTATATTTGCGATAATAGCTAAATTGTAAATATATTGCTTTATATTCTTATTTGACTTATGTTGTTAGGATGTACATAATATGTGCTCAGTTCAAGTCTTGATTGTCAAACTACTGTAATTATCGCTTGTCGCTCTTTATACTGCCGGCTTCTGAGCTGTGCTGTCCACGGGGCTATCACGTGATCGAGGGGGGGTGTCCTCACCTCTCGTGAAGTATTCAGTCTGCTGTAGACTCGCTTGGTGGTTGGACAGATTGTCTGTCTCATTATTCTTGTTAGTTCTGTAGAACTCTGTTCACAGAACATTGTATAGACTTAGTGATTTTCGATGTTGTACTGAGGTTGTGTGTCACATAGACACTCTGAACATCTCAGGTCCTTAGCTATAGCTTCTGACCTAATTTTGTACTGGTTTCTGTGTATTGTCACAGTCGGGTTTTTCCTATGCTGAACTTAGATTCAGTAGTATGGGAGTTTTGTAACTTTTGTGGAGGATCTGCTGATGGTCCCTACTTAGTGTCGTTATATTATCTCCTTGATCCTGATTGTGTCGCAGTCGCTTGTTATATGGCTATTGGGCTTAGCATTCTTTTCATTGTTCAAGCAGACTGTTCTGGTTGCCAGTCGGTCAAGAAGTTAGTTTATGTGAGGACTTTGTCAGTCACTTGTTTAAGTCTAGTCGAGTCGTGAGACATAGCGAACTACTTAGAGCACTTACACACATACACACTTACTTGTACATATTTGTAATATCTTATTAAATGTTAATGTACCAGACGGTACTTAAGAATTATAAATGTGATATGTGCTTTCAGCACAATAATACTGAACTCGAGAGATTGATTTTATTTTGATTGCTGTGATTAATTTAATTTGATAATATACCTCTAGACAACTTAATGATTAATAAATTTATTAAATTTTAATTTCTCTAGTTAGTAGCCTACCAGTTGTAATCCTGAAGCACTACTGAATAATACTGAATTTTAATGGATAATTGGACAAGGATACTGACTACTTGTTACGAAAACCCAGTAACAGGCTGGATGCTAGAAGGGCAGTCCTTTCTAGTATTCACTGGAGATCTCTAAGCTTTTAGAATCGCATTTTTTGTAACAAATGGGGGCCTGTCCGGGAGGCTCTTGATCCAAGGTGTTGGAGAAATTGTCCAGTTTGACATAATAGTATTTCTATGATCAAACACTTTGAGTACTTTCCTAATCTGAAGACTTTGAGTTTAGTCTTGTACAACATACCAGGTGGATGTATGTACCTGACTGAGTCTCTTGATCCAAGGAGATGGAAATACTGTTTATGAGCTCTAGCTCTAAGACAACCAACACTAAAATTCCTATTAGGATTATAGTTTCCCATAATCACTCTCTCGTAGTACAATTATTTTCGTGATGTATGCCAAAGTGAAACAGTTAATTGATACTCTGACTTTGTCTGAGTTAAGTACATTAAAACTTCAGACGTGTTGGCGAGTAGCCAAATATATCGGTGTGACGTATAACAGGAATTACACCGCAGAAACTGTCAGAGCATTAATTAAAGATATATTGTTTCCTGCTCATACAGAGATGTCTGATTATGATTCAGATTCAGAAAGCCTAGTGTCACAATTAGGAAGTATGGCTCTATTTTAAGTTGATGAAAGAGCAACTAGAGCAGAAGTGAGCCTAGTGTCTGAGCCTAGTGTAGATCAGTTCTCGCTCGCTCCTTCCTTCACTGACACTATAGTACAGAGTATAGCTGGTAGTATGACACAGCCTAATACTAGTACAGTGTATGATACACCTGTATCTACTTATCCTAGACCAGATCTAGACTCTCTAGAGACGGCTGGACGAAGTGTCCGACCTAAGGACCGTCCAGACCACGTTAATTTCCCTACTCCTCCATTACCCACTGGTCCTATCTCTCAGGAACAGTTTGAGAGGTTGGAACGCCTCATTATGTTGCAGACTGCACAAATAGAGGCACAGAGGAAATTGAACGAAGAAGATTTCCAAAGAGAAAATGCTCGTCTGTTAAGACAACAGACTGATAGATCACAGGACACATTTAATGTGCAGAAAGCTGCATCCATGGTTCCTAAGTTTTTTGAAAGTGACTTAGACACATATTTTGATGTGTTTGAGAACCAGGCACGTGCTATGAATTGGCCACGTAAGCACTGGGCAACATTGTTGCATACTGCTTTGACGGAAAGAGCTCAAACCTGTACTGCAGCTTTGCCCATTTACCAAGTACATTAGTTATGACGCTGTCAAACAAACAATTCTAGAGATGTATAACTTGTTACCTGTAAGTTATCAAAGAGCATTTCGTACGTTACAACGACGACAAGATCAAACTTGTGTAGAGTTTGCTCGTGAGAAAAAAGTTGCATTTCAGAGGTGGTGTAGGTCTGCCAAGTGTAACAACTATGACAGTCTTCTTCAGTTGTTACTACACGAAGAGTTTAACAACTGTATGCCTGCTGACATACAAGAATATCTGATCGATCATACAACCTCAGATATTCTGGAAACTGCAGCATTAGCAGACAATTACGAGATTTCTCACAAACTTGTACGTACTAAAACACAAAGAAACAAGGTAACTAAAGATTGTCCTAGAAGTTGGCAACCTAAATCAGCTGCTCATTGCCGGCCTGATGTACCTGCTACTGTAACTTCTCGTACCTTTACCAGGAAAACTCACAATCCTGAATCTGTCTCTGTGGCTAGACAGAAATCTGATATCGAGAAGAAGAAAGTTAAATGTACCTATTGTAACAGAAAAGGACATGCCAGAGAGTATTGCTATAAATTAGAAAGAGATGCGAGATACAGTCGTGCGGCTGGCGCCCCCACTCAAGTCGTATCCTCTTCCGAGCAACAAAGGCACCAAAATCCTAGTAATACCCCTGATCCTACTGTTTTAGATAATGTTACTCAGGATAGATGACTAGCGTCAGAAAGTGTATCTGACGAAAAGATTCGTTCAGCGATGAGTCCTTACTTTTCGAGAGATAAAGTAGGATTTGACGAATCACATCTAACTGAGATAATTTCTTTCAGAGACACTGGCAGTTATCTCACGTTATTAAGAGAAGATGTACTGCCCATAACTGACGATACCTATTGCAAGATAGATGTATTGTTAGAAGCCTATGGAGGGGCTGTTATAAAAGTGCCTCTGCACAAAGTTTATATTGAAACAAGCTATTATACTGGTTATATTTCAGTGGGTATATCCAGTGGTGTATTTCCCATCAGGTCAGTGGACTTGTTGATAGGGAACGATATCCTTCATGCTGGTATATGTAAAGAACCACTTGTGATTGATAATAACACTGATGATAATTATGCCATTGAAGCTTGTAGAGAGAAACCTATTTTATTTCCTCTCAGCGCAATTACTAGAGCTATGTCAAAGATTCAACAACCATCCTTGTCTCCTGTTGAGTTAGTGGATGACAATGATTTGGGGTTGAATATGTTGTTTAGTGACACTCTGCGCCCAGGATCATTAACACTGACTCCCCCTGGTCATCAACCTAGTCAGGACACACCTGACGTTAAATTTCTAACTCATGATGATTTAATCAAGGATCAGTTTGTTGATCAGTCACTGGAAAGACTGAGAGATATAGCAGTTACTGAGAGTGAAGCAAAGGATCTCGATAATTGTTACTATTATAGTAACGGTGTACTGATGGAGAAAAATACATGTAAGTTGTCAGCTGATAGTGTTTCCACCACAGTCAAGCATTTCGTTGTGTTACCAGTTACATTTCGTGAACAAGCCATTGATTTTGCTCACAATAGTCCCATAGGAGGACATTTGGGTGTCAAGAAGACACTCAGTAAACTGACAAAACATTTTACTTGGCCAAGGATGAAGGAAACAGTAGCTGATCATGTGCGACGTTGCCACGTGTGTCAAGTGACAGGCAAGCCAGCACACACACCTCCACCTGCGCCTCTCATTCCTATCACCGTGCATGGTGAACCATTCTCACGTCTTATTATTGACTGTGTTGGTCCTTTGCCTAGAACCAAACTAGGAAACCAATACTTATTTACTATTATGGACGCTGCAACACTCTATCCCGAAGCTATTCCTATGAGAAAAATTAATGCTCGTGCTATTGTGAGAGCGCTGATGAAATTTTTCTCCCAGGTTGGATTGCCACGAGAGATACAATCAGATCAGGGATCTAATTTCACTTCTAAGATCTTTCGAGAAGCATTATCCCACCTAGGAATAAAGTCTGTACTTTCAACCAGTTATCATCCACAGTCACAAGGGGCTCTAGAGAGATTTCATCAGACACTGAAGTCCATGATGAAAGCTTATTGTGAACATTTTTCTAGAGACTGGGATGAGGGTATATCTTTTCTTCTGTTCGCTATGAGAGAAAGTGAGCAAGAAAGTCTCGGATTTAGTCCATTTGAATTAATATTCGGACACCAAGTGTGTGGTCCTCTCGCAGTGTTGAAAGACGTGTGGACAGGAAAATCAAATCCATCATTGAGTACTTCACCTTCATTAATGCAGCAACATTTGACAGCCGCTAGAGAGCTAGCTTCGAAAAACCTAGTTTCAGCCCAAGCTAGAATGAAGCAACATTATGACAAGCTTGCTGTCTCTCGTTCTTTTAAAGCACGAGATAAGGTGATGGCTCGGAAATTAGTACCAGGTCATGCTCTACAAGCCAGGTATGATGGTCCCCTGGAAGTAGTGAAAAAGCTTAGCGACGTAAATTATTTGGTACGTACGCCTGGGAAAAAGAAATCTAATCATGTGTACCATGTTAACCAGCTTAAGGCATACTACGCTAGTCCTCTACCTACTACTTATATTCTTCCTAGGACAGAGGAAGAAAACGTCAGTCTACCTGACATCTCTAGAGGTATAGAGGTTCGTTTAGAAAATTCAGTGACTCTACAATCACTAGACGATTTTCTTAGTAACCTTGGGAGTGATAAAGCTGGTGATATTAAAAACATGATTTTGCATTTCCCTGAATTGTTCGGTGATGTTCCTAAACGTTGTACTCTGGGTGTACATGACGTTGATGTACAGGGAGCATCACCCATTAAGCAATCACCATATAGAATGAGTCCAACGAAGCATAAAGCATTGAGAGAAGAGGTTGATTTTCTGTTATCTCACGGACTTATTGAGCGCAGTAAAAGTCCATGGGCATCTCCCTGTATTTTAGTGCCTAAACCTGACGGTAGTTTCAGGATGTGCACTGATTACAGGAAAGTGAACTCTGTCACCTTGCCTGATGGTTATCCTCTACCTCGCATTGATGACCTTATTGATCGTGTGTCAGGAGCCCAGTTTGTCAGCCGTTTAGATTTCTTACGAGGCTATTATCAAGTCCCGCTTACTGAACGTGCTCAAGAAATATCTGCTTTTACTGTTCAAGATGGATTGTTTAACTACCTCGTCACCCCCTTCGGCCTATGTAATGCGGCTTCTTCATTCCAACGTATAATGAACGAGTTGACCCACAACTTAGAAGGAGTAGAAGCCTACCTTGACGACTTAGTGGTGTACAGTGACGAGTGGGAACAGCACTTGTCGCGTCTCAGAGCATTGTTTGAGAGACTGGCGCACTACAACTTCACTGTTAACTTAGCCAAATGTAGTTTTGGTCAAGCCAAGATTACCTATCTAGGCTTTTGTATCGGCCAAGGTGAGGTTGCTCCTATTGAGGCTAAGGTTCGTGCAATTTCTGAATTTCCAGTGCCACAGGATAGGAAAGGAGTACAGAGATTCCTGGGTATGGCAGGATATTATCGCAGGTTCTGTCCAAACTTTTCTCAGATTGCAGCTCCTCTCACTGAGCTTACTAGTAGCAAAGTTCAGTTCACCTGGACTAGAGATTGTTCAGACTCGTTCAAAAGGTTGAAGCGCTTACTATCCTCTGCTCCTGTGTTGAAAAGTCCTAATTTCAATCTTCCCTTCTTTTTACATATAGATGCGAGTGGTTATGCAGTGGGCGCTGTGCTGCTCCAACAGTCAACATCCACTGATATTCTCCATCCTATATGTTACTATTCATCTAAACTTAAACGACACCAGAAAAATTATGCCACTATTGAGAAAGAGGCTCTAGCTCTTGTGGTGTCCTTGGAACATTTTGACGTGTATTTGGGCACTTCCTCATTTAAAATTAACGTTTTTTCAGACCACAATCCACTCACTTATATTAACACCATGAAAAGTAAAAATGCTAGGATCATGAGATGGGCCCTCAGAATCCAACCTTATTCTATTAGTATAAAACACATAAGTGGTCATTGTAATGTAATTGCTGACGCCCTGTCTCGTCCTTAATATTATCAGTTACATTAAATTAACGTAATTTTATGCCCAAATACCTTTTGTTACTTGCTATGTCAAATTCAGTAAAGTAACTTAATCCCTCCAGCCCATATTAACTATATATACTCATGTCTAATTATTATATTTATGTATTCACAGTATTGTTGTGTAAGGAGGAGACAAGCTGAGTGTTGAGTGGGTAGTGTGGTGCGGGTGATGTACTGCGTGACGCAACACTGTCCTGTCGCAGACCCCCCCCCCACTACACACCTTAAGCTGTTTCATACTCAGATGTCCATACTGCATAGCATTCCACAACCACTACTTAAGAGTGAAATGCAGTCTCCTCTACTATGATCGAGCCTCATCGTGCCCTACTCATCTACGCTATCCTGTCTCTACACTGATGTACATAACCGCGAGTATACAGAGATACGATACTGTGTACTGCCCTAGTACTAGGGGCATATCCTAGTGACGGACGCTGTGAAATGATAGAAGTGCTTGGCACAAGAGAGAGACTGATTAATATTTATATTAAATTGTATTGATATGAGTAATCAGTAATAATGTGAAAGACATTAATGCAACTCCTAGTGCGACCGTCTGTCGTGTTGGGGGGGTGTTGCAACCCCTGAATGGGTTACAATGATTATTATGTATATATATAATTTATATTATCTTTTCATATAATTTTATATTGCTTATATTTGCGATAATAGCTAAATCGTAAATATATTGCTTTATATTCTTATTTGACTTATGTTGTTAGGATGTACATAATATGTGCTCAGTTCAAGTCTTGATTGTCAAACTACTGTAATTATCGCTTGTCGCTCGTTATACTGCCAGCTTCTGAGCTGTGCTGTCCATGGGGCTATCACGTGATCGAGGGGGGGTGTCCTCACCTCTCGTGAAGTATTCAGTCTGCTGTAGACTCGCTTGGTGGTTGGACAGATTGTCTGTCTCATTATTCTTGTTAGTTCTGTAGAACTCTGTTCACAGAACATTGTATAGACTTAGTGATTTTCGACGTTGTACTGAGGTTGTGTGTCACATAGACACTCTGAACATCTCAGGTCCTTAGCTATAGCTTCTGACCTAATTTTGTACTGGTTTCTGTGTATTGTCACAGTCGGGTTTTTCCTATGCTGAACTTAGATTCAGTAGTATGGGAGTTTTGTAACTTTTGTGGAGGATCTGCTGATGGTCCCTACTTAGTGTCGTTATATTATCTCCTTGATCCTGATTGTGTCGCAGTCGCTTGTTATATGGCTATTGGGCTTAGCATTCTTTTCATTGTTCAAGCAGACTGTTCTGGTTGCCAGTCGGTCAAGAAGTTAGTTTATGTGAGGACTTTGTCAGTCACTTGTTTAAGTCTAGTCGAGTCGTGAGACATAGCGAACTACTTAGAGCACTTACACACATACACACTTGTACATATTTGTAATATCTTATTAAATGTTAATGTACCAGACGGTACTTAAGAATTATAAATGTGATATGTGCTTTCAGCACAATAATATTGAACTCGAGAGATTGATTTTATTTTGATTGCTGTGATTAATTTAATTTGATAATATACCTCTAGACAACTTAATGATTAATAAATTTATTAAATTTTAATTTCTCTAGTTAGTAGCCTACCAGTTGTAATCCTGAAGCACTATTGAATAATACTGAATTTTAATGGATAATTGGACAAGGATACTGACTACTTGTTACGAAAACCCAGTAACAGGCTGGATGCTAGAAGGGCAGTCCTTTCTAGTATTCACTGGAGATCTCTAAGCATTTAGAATCGCGTTTTTTGTAACACCAACCCAGTCAGATCAGGTCACATTGACTTAAGGGAGGAACACGGCAACCGACCTGGTAGCACAAGCTATCAGGTCCAACTCACTCCCACCCACATCCACTCATGTATTTATCCAACCTACTTTTAAAGCTACACAACGTTCTGGCCTCTTTCACTGTACTTGGGAGTTTGTTCCACTCATCCACAACTCTATTACCAAACCAGTACTTTCCTATATCCTTCCTGAATCTGAGTTTTTCCAACTTAAAACCATTGCTGCTAGTCCTGTCTAGGCTAGATATTTTCAGCACACTATTTACATCCCCTTTATTTATTCCTGTCTTCCATTTATACACCTCAATCATATCCCCCTTAATTCTACGTCTTTCTAGAGAGTGCAGATTCAGGGCCCTTAGTCTATCCTCATAGGGAAGGTTTCTGATACATGGGATCAACTTTGTCATCCTCCTTTGTAAATTTTCCAGAGCATTTATATCCATTCTGTAATATGGTGACCAAAACTGTGCAGCATAATCTAAATGAGGCCTAACCAAGGATGTATAGAGTTGAAGAACAACCTGAGGACTCCTATTATTTATGCTTCTTGATATGAAGCCAAGGATTCTATTAGCTTTATTGTGAACACATATGCACTGTTGTCTTGGTTTCGGATTACTGCTAACCAGAACTCCTAAATCTTTTTTGCAATCCGTAATATTAAGATCTACATTATTTAGTTTATATGTGGCATGGTTATTGTCCTGTCCAACATTTACAACTTTGCATTTGTCTATATTAAACTGCATCTGCCACTTCTCCGACCACTGCATCAGTCTATTCAAATCTTCCTGGAGTGCTCTAATGTCCTCGTCAGAATGAATTCGACGGCCTGTTTTGGTGTCATCGGCAAACTTGCTGATGTCGCTCTTTATGCCCTCATCTATGTGGTTTATGTAGATTGTGAACAGCAGGGGGCCTAACACTGACCCCTGTGGAACACCGCTCGTGACGCTTCCCCACTCTGATTTCTCCCCATTTATGCAAACTCTCTGCTGCCTATTTGTCAACCATGCCTCTATCCAGGAAAAAATTTCTCCTCCTATTCCATGTGGCTTAATTTTCCTCAATAGTCTCTGATGTGGGACCCTGTCAAAAGCCTTACTGAAGTCCATATACACAATATCATATTCATCTACCTCCTCAAATACCTTAGTGAAAAAAGTTAATAAATTCGTAAGGCAGGAACGCCCCTTTGTAAAACCATGCTGAGATTCGTTAATTAATTTATGCTTTTCAAGGTGGCTACAAACTGCCTCGGCAATTATTGACTCCATAGTTTTGAAGGTTCTCATTATCCAATGACAGGATGGATAATGAGAACCTTCAAAACTAGGGAGGCCAAGCCCATGATGACACTCTTCAGGTCACTTGTTCTATCTAGGCTGGAATATTGCTGCACACTAACAGCACCTTTCAAGGCAGGTGAAATTGCCGACCTAGAAAATGTACAGAGAACTTTCACGGCGCGCATAACGGAGATAAAACACCTCAATTCTTGGGAGCGCTTGAGGTTCCTAAACCTGTATTCCCTGGAACGCAGGAGGGAGAGATACATGATTATATACACCTGGAAAATCCTAGAGGGACTAGTACCGAACTTGCACACGAAAATCACTCACTACGAAAGCAAAAGACTTGGCAGACGATGCACCATCCCCCCAATGAAAAGCAGGGGTGTCACTAGCACGTTAAGAGACCATACAATAAGTGTCAGGGGCCCGAGACTGTTCAACTGCCTCCCAGCACACATAAGGGGGATTACCAACAGACCCCTGGCAGTCTTCAAGCTTGCACTGGACAAGCACCTAAAGTCAGTTCCGGATCAGCCGGGCTGTGGCTCGTACGTTGGTTTGCGTGCAGCCAGCAGCAACAGCCTGGTTGATCAGGCTCTGATCCACCAGGAGGCCTGGTCACGGACCGGGCCGCGGGGGCGTTGACCCCCGGAACTCTCTCCAGGTAAACTCCAGGTAAACTCCATAAATTTTTCCACTATGGAGGTTAGGCTTATTGGTCTATAGTTCGAAGCTAAGGACCTGTCACCTGCTTTGAAAATAGGTATCACATTTGCTATTTTCCACTTATCTGGCACCATGCCAGTTTGTAGTGATATGTTGAAAAGATTAGCCAAAGGTTTGCTAAGCTCCTCTTTACATTCCTTTAGAACCCTTGCATACAGTTCATCAGGGCCTGGGGATTTGTTAGGTTTTAATTTATCTATATGCCTAAGGACCATGTCACTTGTGACCCTAATCGTGCACAGTTTATTATCGTCTTGTTCTACATAATTTATCATTTCTGGAATATCGCTGGTATCCTCCTGTGTAAAAACTGAGAGGAAGTATGTGTTAAAAATTCTACACACTTCCTTATCACTGTCAGTGAGCTGACCCGAGGAACTTTTGAGTGGGCCAATCTTGTCCCTGATCTTACTTCTGTATACCTGAAAGAATCCTTTTGGGTTAGTCTTCGATTCTCTTGCAACTTTAACCTCATAATCTCTTTTTGCTTTTCTAATTCCCTTTTTTATTTCTCTCTTTAACTGAATATATTGATTTCTTAATTGCCCCTCTCCTCTTTTGATTTGCCTATATATGCCTCTCTTTCGACCAATCAGATATTTTAATCTACTGTTCATCCATTTAGGATCATTTTTGTTTGATCTGATTTCCCTATTTGGAACATAATTTGACTGAGCAGCTAGAACTATGCCCTGGAAAGCGTCATATCGGCAACCATCACCACCTACCTGACCCTTAGTCAGGTCATTCCAGTTCAGCCCACCTAAGTAATTTTTCAGTCCTATGAAATCAGCCAAGCGAAAGTCAGGGACAGAGACTTGATTGCCATTATTAGGGGAATTCCATGATATATTAAAACTGAGTGATTTGTGATCACTTTCCCCAAGCTCATCATTAACCTCAAGATTATTAATTAGTGTTTCCCTACTGGCAAGAACCAAGTCAAGGAGGTTATTTCCCTAGTTGGCTCTGTCACAAACTGTTTTAAAAAACAATCCTGGATCGTATCAAGAAAGTCACCTGACTCTAAATTTCCTGTCAAATTGCTCCAGACAATCTGTCTATAGTTGAAATCTCCCATTAGCACTACATTTTCGTATGTAGATGCCTTACGAATTTCGTCCCATAGAAGTTTACTGCACTCCCTATCAAGATTTGGGGCCCTGTAAATCACACCCAAAATTAGTTTTTCTCGGCCCTCGAAAAGCTGTAACCAAACAGATTCAGTGGCCGACGCTTCTAATTTTATATCTTGTCTAACACAACAATTTAAATTGTCTCTGACATACATCGCTACTCCAACACCCTTCCTGTTGACCCTGTCAGTGTGGAATAATTTATAGCCTTGTATGTGACATTCAGAGGGCATCTCTCTATTTTTCAGATTGAGCCAGGTCTCTGTTATAGCAATAATATCTATGTTTCCTGCACTTGCAATTAATCTTAGCTCCTCTATCTTATTTCTTGCACTCCTACTATTAATATAGTAAACCTTAAGGGAGCTAGTCCCTTGCTGCCCTCAGCTGTCCCCCTTTGTTTGCTGACCTGATCTATTGCCTTTATTTATAACTTCATGCTGAATGCCTTTTATACATTTACTGTTTCCAGCCCTAGTATTGCAACCTGCTTGTTTCCCACACACACCCATACCTCTATCTTCTATCAGTTTAAAATCATAGGCATTTCACCAATGGCCTCAATTGAGTTTGCAAGTGCTACCACCCCAGCCCCAGAGAGATGTACCCCATCCCTTGCATACATATCATGTTTGCCATAAAAGTTGTTCCAGTTGTCAATGAATGGGATTGCAAGTTCCTTGCAGTATCTGTCTAGCCAGCAATTTACACCAATTGCCCTAGACAACCATTCATTTCCTACTCCCCTTCTAGGCAATATGCTACATATGATTGGGACCCCTCCCTTAGACTTAATGAAACCTATAACTGACCTGTACTTATCTAGCAGCTCTTCTCTCCTACCCTTCCCAATATCATTTCCACCAGCGTTGAGATAAGGACCAACACAATTTTGATCGAGCTTAAGCATTGTGGATGTTTTGTTGAAGTTAGTCAGCATTACTCTCAAACCCAGATAACTTTGGTTGGCTTAGCATGGCTATTAGTTGCTCTTGTAAATTCTGCTGTTGACTTATGAAGTGTCTCACGGATTCTTCTAAAAACGCTTTGAGCTAAGTTAGTACGAGTTGCTATGAAATCATCGGGGTTATAATTGAGTTTCGGTGCAGAATATAACAACTCATAAGGCGAACGCTTGGCTACACCATACAACGCATAATGTGGAGTGTTACCTATCGAAGCATTGTAAGCAGAATTTATGGCACATTGAACATCAGGTATAACTTCATCCCAAGTTTCACTGTTGGGATTGATAGTGGCTCTCAAGACATCAAGTACTTTCTTATTGGTTCGTTCCGCTAACCCATTCCTGGCAGGATGACGAGGAACAATGGTGGATTTAGAGATCTTGTACAAGGTACACAAATTTTCAAGAATCTCATTACAGAATTCACCTCCATTATCTGTTACCAGAGACTTAGGGGTGGTATGCCTACAGATTATACACTCCTTAATTAAAAGCTTTAGCTACAGTCTCGGCAGTCTTATCTGCAATAGGAACTAACAATATCTGGTGAAATTATCTACCATAACACACAGATGCTTGTTACCTTGGAGAGAACATTGGAAATTGGTTAACACATCTATGGCAACTCTTTCCCATGGTTCACTCATGGTGGGATACACCTGGATAGGATTTGGACCGTTGACATTTCCTTTATGTTGCATACAGACACTACATTTCTTAACATACTCGGAAATATCAGTTGCCATACATGGCCAAAAGTATTTCATTCTGGCTTGTTTTACTGAACGATCCATACCAGGGTGTGCAACACCTGGTGCATCATGAACTAGCTGTAGAGCTACATTCACTAGTGACTGTGGAATTACTAACTGGTATACTCTTCTGCTTGGAGTACCCAACTCGGCTGTTCGATACAGTAATTCTTGACTCATTACAAAGTCACAAATGGGTGCTGGTGGCTTCACAGTCAGAACAAGATCTTCCTGGAGCAGAAATCGAATCACACCAGACCACATGGGATCTGTTCCTTGAGCATTCTTTATGTCCTCGGCAGTAAATAGAGGGTCTGCAGTTACTATACTAACATGTCGCGATAAGGGGGCTGTAGGGCAATTTTCCGCGCGCTCTCAAAAAAAAATCGAAAAATTATGGAAATTGAGTTATTTATACCGAAAAATAGCTTAACTATTTGGCAACACAATGGTACAAGAATCAATGTTCTACGATGTTTCTACTAGAAATTATAGTCATTTATATCAGGTATGGTGACGGCGATGTGGGTAGCGAGTCTGCTCACAGCCCATATATATTTTGGAATTTTTTCCTTGTCTTTTATCTCTCTTTTTCTTGCATTATTCTTTCTAATTACAATTGAGAGTCTTGTGCCTTTTTATATTATTAGATTAAACTCAGTTGTACTATAGTCAATACCAAATTCATTATATTAGACCATATTGCAATTACTAGTGAGAGACTGGTGCTATTTTTAATTTGTATTTTTATATTATTAGATTAAATCTAGTTGTACTATAGCTCATTCTAGCTCAAAACATAGACTCCACAAAAGTCATTATATTAGACCTTAGTGCAATTACAAGTGAGAGTCTTGTTCTGTTTTAAATTTGTATTTTTATATTACTAGTTTATACCTAGTTGTACTTTAGTTCATTCCAGCACAACACATAGACAACATCAACTTCATTATGTGTAGTAGTGACTATACTCTATATGACCAAAATACTCTAGCTATATACTTATCCAAGCTTCCCAGTCTCGGCTGAGTGGTTGAGGGGAGTAGACGTGTGCTGGCGATCTGGCCCTACTAATTAGCAGGCCTACCCATTTCTCCCGACTGATAAGTCATCATTAAGACTCCTACTGTTGGAAGACAGCTTCAGTGTTGTGAGAACTCTTATGTGCGAGCTGTGACTAAGGATATACCTAGTGAAACACTGGAAATAGTTTTCCTTATTGCAAAGGCCCTCACAGGCCTCTGCTTCCCCTCTGCCTTTCATTTGACCTCAGCCTTTTGCCTCTATCAACATACAGTGTAGAGGCGAATTTTGCCAGTCCACTGCTACTCGTGCCTCTCAAATGCTCACAACTCATCGCTTTACCAACCTGAGGAATAACGACGAGTGTGCAGTCCTACGTGAGTTGGTAACCCAGGTGTCCACACACTGAAAATTCGTCTTTCACTCCAAGACACGTGTGTTAGAAGTTCTGCAAGTTTGGAGTGAGTAACAATCTGTACGAGTATTGCAGTGTTTGGTAACTCTTGAGAAGTCTGCCTCAGCCTGTGACCTTGAGCGAGGCACTGCATCACCTGCCTGAGACTTTCGCCCATATTGACTATGTGAAGAAAGGCGGATGTGCGTGCTCAGTTACCCCTGCTGTTCTCCTGTATCCCCAACTCTCCGCCTTTAAACTCAGCCGTTCACCTCTATCAACGACATGCAGTGTAGAGGTGTATTTTGCTGCCCTGCTGGTACTCAAATATGTGAGTTCCGCAAGTGCTGCAGATTTGTTGTAACTATTTGCATGAGTGGATTACGCTGACTTAGGACATTGTGCTACCATCAGTGCCTATGTAGGCTTAAAATGAGTGAGAAATGTCTGGCCTGCTGGGTGACCTTGAAAATGGCACTATAAGACCTGCATGCCACTTACACCCATACTGCGTGTGTCTAGTGACGTGAATGTCCCTTCCTCGACTTTCCTATTCACCGGTATTCCTTAACTCATCGCCATTATCTACATATGGGATAAGGGTGAGTTTAGCTGATCCAGGCCAAACAGCACTCCAAGCCAGCCAGTGAAGGCCAAGGCTACATCTGTTCTGAATCCCAGAATGCCTTTGTGAACGTTCTACAGTGTTCCAGCCGCACCTTCGGTGTTGTGAGAACTAGTTCTTATGTGGTGAAAATTTGTCTGTCATTCCAAGACACGTGTGCTAGATGTGTTAAGTGCTGCGGGTTTGGAGTAATTAACAAGTAGTACAGGGTTGGTAACTCTCGAGACGACTGTGGGCCCAGTGAATGACCTTGAAAATTGCACTGTGACCTGCTGGCCACTACACCCATATTGCCTGTGTCTAGCGAGGTGAATATCCCTTCCTTGTCCCTTCTCCTTTCTCGATTTGGAACTCAGCCATTCGCCTCTATTTGCTTGTAGTCTAGAGGCGGTTTTTTGCCAGACCACATGAGTGCTTGAGTGCCCGTGTCCTCTGTGCTGCACTCCGCTCATCTTGCGAGTGTCTCCTGTGTGCCTGCCTGCCTGCTGCAAGCAGGTGTCTGGGTGGTTGGCGCGGGCTTGGCGAGCACAGTCAAGCAAGCTTGAGGGCAGCACTAAAAGCTAGCCAGAACAAGCTAAGGCAGCCTGCAGTTACAGCTGTCCTAGGGCCCAGCATGTCTGTATATACCAGTGTTTCCTGTAGTGGCTTGAGAACAATTTGACGAGCATTGCAGTGCTGACATTTTGAGTGGGACATGCCAGAGGTTCACTTATAAACATAGTAAGTTTGTGGTGATTGGCTTGTACACAGTGAACATTCATCTGTCATACTTGTGCTAGAAGTGTTAAGTGCTGCTTTCCCCAACAGTTAATTGTCATTTGTAAGCCTGTATTAAGACTTTCAAAGGCTCAGAGTGTGCTTCAGTGTAGTGACTCCTTACATTTGATAAATCAGTGTAATACATGCTCTGCTCAGTGTAACTGAACTATTAAATATGGTTACATAATTAAATTGCTTGTCCTAGTGTCATTGCTGTGTTTTCTAATACATTTTCTTGTTCAGACTGAAACTTTACTGCTAAATTCCCAGTAATATTTCAAATTGCAGTGTTCATCTGTGGTGTGAGTGTGTAACTTATGCTTTGTATTTTTACTGTGAACAAGCTTACTGCTGCATAATGTTCAGTTTCATGAATACTTTCTCTCTTGAGTAATTCGGTTACCTTTCAACTGTGTTAAGCAAGAGTCAGCCTGTTAACATCTATGTTCCTTGCCATCTCATCTAGTGGGTCTAGCGCCTAGTTAAAATTGTAATAGTAACAATTTGCAATCATTATACTTCTAATTATACATTGTGTAAATTGTTTTAGACTATTTGATCAACTGGATTGTAGTGTTTAACTTCTGATACACCAATTTAATGACTGCAGACACGCACTGACACATAATAAACACATTAAAATTCTGGTTCCTCTCCAGAAGCTGGGCCTAGTGTGTGACCTTGAGAATTGAGTGTGTTTATTATGGCCAGTGGTGTACCACTCTCACCTATATTTACATCAACACAAGTGTATTCTAAGTGATAAAGTGTACACTTGGTGTACTTGGTAACACTTGTCATACATAGTAACGCGTGTGTAAGTGAGATTGTTTAGGTACTGGTTCATCTATCTACAGCTGCACACTTATGCTTGCATACATGTATAACATAGTAACGTGTGAGTTACCCAGGATGGACCAAGGAAGTGAACCAGAGTGATTTATCTCATCGTCATTGTAACATTACCTAGTTTTTTTTTTTTTTTTTTTTTTTTAGTAATACTGTTTACAATCTATGGTTGGGGTAAGAGGTTGTCTTCAGCATTCATTGTGATGTCTGCTATATTATTATTTCAGTGAGGTACATTAGGTGGCAGTAGCCTGAACTAACTCAAGTGGAAGTTATCATTGAATTTGAACCTCTTGTTTAATGTGATGTATGTCAGAATTCTAATTTTATGCTCAATATTACCTACTTTGTCTCTCTCTCTCTCTCTCTTTTCATCTTTGTAATTTGTGATAAGGTGTAAGACCTCGCTTGTACCATCCATTATATCATTATATGTACCATATTATTAACACACATACAAGAGGTCTCTGAGTGTGTTTTTGGTGGGGTGTGTGTCGTATTGAGTGGTGGTGGTCTGGGTTGAGTATGGTTGGAGGTGTTCATTGAACTTGAGCACTTGTGTCTTGTGATCTATTTTGGACTTCTGACTTTGTAGTGAATATTTGCTCTTGCATAAGCTATAAGGGAAAGATAAGCGAGGAATTCTTGTGTTGTGAGTCTTACACGAGATATCATCACTGGCAAACATGGCAACTGTTATAGAGGAACCTATTTCTGCAGGTGATGGAAATGATGATAGCTTCCAGACCTTTAAAAGTAAACAAAAGAGAAAAAGCGAGAAAGGGCTAGAGCGTCGACGTAGTCAGACTCACTTGACTCGTACACAATGTGACACTAAAAGTCCTTGGTGCACAGAGGCTGCAAGAAGTCTTTCTTCAAAGGAAGAATGTGTTAAGCTGAACTTCCCTGTCAACACCCCGCTGCCTGCTAAGTGTGCATGGCTAATGGAAGCTGTAAACATGCATCCTAACTCAAGGATCCAATTTAGGAAAAACACACACAACTTTGTGTTTGTGGAACAGAATGCAGAACTGATCAATGATCTACTTAGTACACCTTATGGGGATATTAAGCTGCTCCGACCTCCATCAGACACTCACCACTTTAAAAAATGGGTCAGTATCATAATCTTTGGATACCCTCACTGCATGGACCCATCCCATTTGACTCTCGGTGAGTATATCATCAAGCCTAAAAGACTTAAAGGAAAATCCCAAATTATTGCCAGTTGGGTGGGTCCTGTGCCCCTCCCCCGGAATATCTGGGTGCATGGTTTACGTTTCCTAAACATCGAAGTGTACCTACCCCCTAAACGTAGGTGTTACAAATGCCAGCACTATGGCCATGTTGCAGTAGACTGTGGAATACTACATTCTTGGTGTGGTAAGTGTGCTGGGAAACATTCCACTAGAGAATGCACAGTAGGCCCTGACAGCCAAAAATTTAAGTGTATTAACTGTAAAGAAGTTGGGGTTACAGTTTCCCTCAAGGACTGCAGTCAGAACCCAAACAACCTTCGATGTAAACCTGATAACAACCCTTTAATGGTAACTGAGGATGAGGCCATCCAGTCTACCACAGCCAGATCTGAGACTGAACCTCTGCAAAGTGTGCAAGAACCCCACCTCACTGCAAATGATTCTGGTGATACCAGAATGCCATCACACACACCAGCTGTGGAGGAGCTAGCCATCCCTGCTAGCACATATGGAACTACTGGTCTGCCACTACAGATACCTATGGCTACACCTGAATATGAGGGTGAGTTTGTCATTTCTCCCAATACACACAACTACAACAGTCAGACGGACACCACACAGGTAACCCCCCTGGAAATTGGAGATGAGTCAGATGCACAGGACCTACCTGCAATGAATGATGAAACAGAGAACACTAATGTAACCATGGTACCTGTTAAGGTGATAGGTGTTAAAGAAAGCACTAACCCAGAAGTGCCATCCTCCGGAGAGGCATTGGATTCGCCTGACCTTCCTCATATAACAAATTTCCAGAAAAAAATTGAGCATCTTGAACAGATCCTGACAAGTTTAATAAATATATGTAATCATGCTCTTGAGCATGGTGATGATGTCAAAAGTGCAGCAATCTCCGTTCAGCTTCCAGCAATTTGTGAGAAAGAAGCCCATGACTCTTGCTGCCAAGATGCCGAAAAATGCTTAAAAATAAAGGTCCTGAAGATAAAGACGTACAAACTATGCTATTTGCTCTTAAGTGTCTGCACACTGTAGCCAAAGCATAATAGTTTTACCATCTTATGAGCAAGAGATTGTAATCACTCACTACAATGGATACATTACAAATCTTTTCATGGAACATTGCTTCCATCAGGAAGCGGTTGCCTGACTTACATCATATTAGTGCAACCAAGAATATTGATGTCATCTGTTTGCAGGAATGTAGATTGAAAGATGGAGCACCTCCACCAAACTTGCCTGGATATGCAGCTTATAACCTAAGGTCAACCAACTGTTGTGTGATGTATGTCAGAAAGAACTTGCCACATTCACTCCTTTCCTTGCAGAGTCGAGTTAACATGCAGTATCATGGTGTCAAAGTATATGCAGGCGATTTTTCCATAAACATTTTTAATCTCTATGCCCCAGCGAACCAGCTTCGACCTGATGCTTTACCAGATCGCATCAATAGTGAACCTACCATCATTCTTTGAGATTTTAATGCCAGACATAAGAATATTGGTGGGTCTATAACAAACACCAATGGAACTAAACTAGTGAGATTGCTAAATGAGCATGATAATGTTCGAATTGTGGGCACTACTGAGCCTACTCACATATATGGTGGCATACTAGATCTGTGTCTTGGATTTAATACATCATATACGATGCATGACTCTGTCATAGTTGATGATCTTCTATCTGATCACTCCCCAAGACTAACAACTGTCAATCTTGATCACATCTCCAGCAATCAAGGAGCTAAATACAGAAGGAGGAAACTTATTCTCAAACCAGAACACAGAGACAACTTTATTAACCACTTGGATCAATGGTATAAGAATTACGAGCCCATTAGCACACAAAAATTTAATGATGATTTAATTACCACTATTGAGAGTGTTCTCACAGATCAAGTGGGCAGGAATAGGAAACAAAGACCCTCCACTATAAATAACAATAAAAACCAATGTAAATACTATAATGATCCACAGCTACGCAATCTAACACATGCAGCTAGGAGGATTGGTAAAGCATACCGTGAATGTAGAACCCCAGACCTGCTCAGAACGTTCCAAGCTGCACTAACAAATGCAAGGAATAGAAAGGAAGAACTTAGGCAACAGGAATGGGAACAGTTTCTTAGTGGATTAAATAGGTCCACCCCTTTGAGTTTGGCTTGGAAAGGTATAAATAAAATAACCAGGAAAAAGACTGGCAATGTTGCTCATCCCTTTCCTCTTGAAAAAGCAAATGACCTCATAAATGACTGGTCCAAAACATCCAGGCATGAAAGCCTTCCATCTCATATTAGAAAAAATTTAGAGAGTACTTCTGAAGAAATGTTGACACTGATTACTTTTATGAGCCAAAATATTGATGAGAGTGATTGCCTCTTTACCGAGTATGAATTAGATAATGCATTAACCAAAGGTCGATCAACTGCTCCTGGAGAGGATGGTATAACCTATGATATTCTCAGAACTCTAAGGCACGTGCCTGATGACCCTTTGTTGGCACTGTATAATCTCAGTTACATTGAGGGCGTTCTTCCTACTTCCTGGACCAATAGTCTCATTGTGCCTATCCCTAAGCCCCAACAGCCTGATACATTTAGGCTGATCTCCTTAACTAGTTGTCTTTGTAAAACTTTTGAAAGAATGATGCTTAACAGACTGTACTACAGAATCAGACACCAACTTTCCCCCTACCTCTATGGGTTCATGAAAGGTAAAAGTGTGCAGAACTGTATTTCCACCTTTCTCACTGCACACACCTCTACTAGTTTTACCACTTTTCTTGATCTAAAATCTGCATTTGATATTGCGAACAGAACCGTTATACTACATGAACTAGCCAAAATGAATATTGGTGGTAGCTTACTCTGCTGGATAATAGGATACCTGTCAAATAGAGTATCCTCTGTCCTTTACCAAGGCTTCAGAAGTGATTCTAAAGAAATGTCTTTAGGTACACCGCAGGGAGGAGTTCTTAGTCCCATGCTATTTAATATTCTGATTAATGCTCTCCTAAATGCTCTACCTGCCTCACCTAAACATATAGCTATAAGCTATGCTGATGATATCATGATCCATACAACAGGGCATAAGAAGATGAATACCATTCTTAATGAAGTTCAAGCAATTTGTAATCGACTAGGCCTCATAATATCTTCCTCTAAAACAAAGATCTTAACAAGCAAACGACATCCCCCACCCATCTATTTGCAGGGTGAAATCATTAGCTACGTTAAAACTTACAGATATCTTGGTGTAGATGTACCCTTTAACAAATCCACTATACCACAACTAAACAAGAAATGCAAAGCTAGGCTAAATGCTCTCAAAGCTGTTGCTGGCTACAATCCCAACTATGGTGCTAATGTGAGAATCGTGAGAATGATGTACATAGCCTATGTTAGGTCCTTAATTGATTATGCTGCTCCCATGTTGATATTAGCTAGAGAAAGTTCTCTCCGACCCTTGGAGTTAATGCAAAATGAAGCTCTCAGGATTATTCTTGGCTGTCCCAGATCTACATGTCCCAGATTAACATGAGGAAGGAGCTTGGTATTTCTAGTATCAGTGATAGGATTGTTGAAATTAACACTGTACTCGGTATTAGAATGTTGAGAAACGAACCAGACACTGTCACAGTGAATCTTACCAAGTGTCTAGAGGTAAATACACACAGATCTAAATGGATTGTGAAAACGTGCAATTGCATTAAGTTTTATAACCTACATGAACTGTATCACTGTAGGCAACAAGAGCATTTCACCCCTCCATGGAAGATGTGTTCATTTAATATCACATACCTACAAGTCCCTCCCAAGAAGCTCATTGCTAGTAATCCCTTCCTTAAATCTCTTGTTAGAGCAACTGCTCAAGAAGAAATTTCTCACCTAGCTGGTAGTAATAAGTTATCACAAGTTATATACACTGATGGATCTAAACAGGAGTCTTCTGGCAGGGCTGCATCTGCTCTTGTTGCCACCTCCCTAGTTAAGAACGATAATAAATTTGTTGAGTTAGGCATAAGAATTAACAACTGGGCGTCTACACTGCAAACTGAATTGTTTGCAATCCTAATGGCGCTAAAGCTAACCTATGACACTGAGCTTGACTCTATCATCATTACTGATTCTATGTCATCATTGAAGGCTCTTGACTCATATAATGACTCCAACAACATGCTCATTGGGGAAGCCAGGTATAGATACTCAAAAATTAGGGACAAAGGAATTAATGTACAATTGCTATGGATCCCATCACACATTGGATTACTCCTTCATGATAAAGTTGATATGTTAGCCAAGAAGAGTACCCAGAAGGAGAATGTAGAATATAACTTTGGTATAACTGTGTCTAGCATTAGGAATAATATTAGGAGAGAAGTAAGTAATGAAAATGATTGTTATAGGAATGCAGTTAGAAGCCTGAGTAGATCTATAACCCACTATGATAACATGAACGTAGATAAGTATTTTTATGGAGAAACTTGCAATGTGAACAGACTGACTGATGTTGTAGTGGCCAGGCTTAGGCTTGGTTACAAGTACTTCTGGCAGTTTGGGAGACACACAGATGATGATCAAACTAAATGTAAATTATGTGATCAGGCATATGGTCACTCTCTTGAACACTATGTGCTTAATTGTCCACTTATTGAGGAATACAGAGACAGACAGTATAATAACCTATGTGACATGTCAAGATATCTTATTAATGAAAATAAGATACCAGATATACTAAGCAAATTTCCTAAATTTGCTTGTAACAGATAAGTGAACTATAGATACGTAGATGTAAATCCATATGTATTCCTGTTAACCCTTTGGGGCCTAGTTCCTAGGCCTTTTGTGTATCCATATGCTCTCGCACTACCGTCCACAGGATGGATATGGGGTGCACAATAAACTAGCCACTTCGGTGGCAAAATCTAAAAATCTAATCCAAGCTTCCCACCACTACAGATGTGGAAATTATTTAATTTCCGAAGCTATAGTGCCTAATAAGTGTTTAATGTGTTGACTTGGGTCAAAATGTATTTGTATTTTGAATGGAACCAACTGGGTTCCCGCTGCGCCTGCGCAGATGTGCGGGGGTATAGGTCGAACTGGGGCACGAGGGGGGGCAGTGTTTTGAATGGGTGAGGAGGCTTTGAAAACCGGGGATGAGGAAACGGGCGTTCACGGCGGCCTAAGGATTAATATAGGCCTCAATTCATAATAGGAAGTGTTGTGACTGTCCCTAGTGAAGAGTGAGGAACGTGATTTACGGGACCACCGTAAAGGGGTGGTAAAATTAGTGAATAATGTTCCAGTGGGTGGCAGGTGCACGGCCATGGTGTGTGTACAGGGGAAATACCCGTGTGTTAATCCTCGCTCATTGGCCTCAGATCTTAATGGAGTGACCTCTAATGTGTATAATAGTTATGAGACGTTAAATCGTCTTGTGAATGGTAATGTAATCAGTGATAATAACATTGAGTTAAGAGAATGCGGGATGTGAAATAGATCGCCCTGCTCCGAGTGAACGTGATTTCGTACCGAGGATAGTGAAGCTTTATGGATCACGACTTCTAAACCGGGACAAACCGACGGATACCTCGTCCTGCCGGAATAAGAACCGTGTCGGTGTAGCAGGACATCGAAATGAGATGGTGAATGGAGGAAATAAGGAGTATCAATCACCCACAGTTAAGTAACCCTTCTAGTTATAGCAGACTGATGCTGGCCAGTTAGGTATGTTGTAATTGGATAGGTTATGAGTGATCCAGCTACATCAAGTGACCACCAGAGAACATCTGGTAAGTGGTGGGATTATGTACAAATGTTTTTCTTGATGGATGTATCCATGTGTATCCTACCCCCCCCCCTTCATTCAGCTAAACTAATATAATCTATACAGTACACAATTAATTAGTAGCACCGTACTTGTGGGTGCTACCCAATCCATACTGGTCTCGGATAGATATGGATAAGATTGTGAGGTCGAAGGGGCCACCTGTAGTGACCAGAGGTGGTTAAGTTTTCTCACATGTCTACACGGGGTGACTACGGTAAACAATATGGTTGTCTCCCAATGAGATTACTTGTAAGTATATAATGTTGAGGTACATACAGATAATCACCCTATAAAATTTTCCCTATCTGCCCGCTGGTCCTTCCTGAACCGGATGCAATCAGTAAAAAATTAATTGAATTAATTACTTAATAATTAAGTGACTGATTGAAGGAAGTGGGTATAGGGTACACAAATTTAATCGGTCGTGTGGTGGAGGATAATTAGCCCAATTAATTACTAGCACATGGGTGGCTAGGATTTATACAAGAGTAAAGTGCAAGAATTACTCTCACAAGGTGTCTACTTAAGTTGTATAATGGGTGATTATTAATTCCCTAACCATGGCTGGGTCTGAGGAAGTTAGTGCGGCTGGCAAGTCCATGGATGCCAAAGCAAAGAAAGCGTCACTACAAGCTCGGAAGGGTCATGTTACTAAATCATACAACAAGTGTATGGAGTTAATGATACAAGAAACGGTAAACCCTGATGAATTAAAGCTACACCTAGATGCCTTAGGAAATAGACATGAGTCATATAGATTGTGGTTTAAAGACTGTGAAAAAGAGCTGCTAGAGAATTGTGCAGATGATGCTGAAAGGGAGCGGCTGCTGGATCAACATTATGAAGTGGAGGACAACATTGTGTCCTGCAAAACTAAGGCTTTGGAGAAGGTAAAGGGTGTAAACAATGTTGTTGGTCAACCTAGTAAGGAAAGTCAGAGGTGTCTACCAAAACTCCCAGAATTATGTATGCCTGTGTTTAATCCGGGAGAACACTGGGAGGAGTTTTGGTCTATCTTTAAAGCAGTCGTACATGATAGGAGTGATCTTGCAAGTGTTACCAAATTATGCTATTTAAAGGGACAAGTAAGGGGAGATGCGCATGTTCTCATACAAGCATTCCCAAATGTAGATGACTCCTATAGTGAGGCAGTTGACTTGTTGGAGGTCACTTACGGTAACTTGGAGCAAAGTAGGCTGGATCTAGTAGCTAATTTGGCTAGTTTGAAGACTCCAGATCACAACTGCAACAGCTTACAGCAATTTAGGATCAAACTAGAAAGCACTCTTAAGACCTTGAGTAATAAATATGATCTGGAGGGAGCAGAGTGGTTGTTGAGTGCCTTGATTCAGAATAAATTGAACCACAAGACAGTAGAGTGGTTATCTAACAGATATCACAAGGGTTACTTCGGGTTGGAAGAAATAAGAGTGGGACTGCAAGAGCTAATTGTCCAACTGCAGACCAGCCAACCCATTACCTCTAGGAATACCACGTCTACAGACCCCAGTGCACCTGTCAAGTTCCACAAAGGGAAACCTTATCCTAATATCAATAATCCTAAGTCACCTACTACACGGGGTTACGTAGGCACGTATCAAGTGACAGGGGCCAGTAATAGTGGTTCTCCACATCCAAGCAAGAGGAGGAAGTACCACAATAAGGGTAGCCCAGTTGATAAGAGGTCAGGCAAAGAAAGGAGAGATTGTATCTTCTGCAACGGTACTCATTTCTCTAAGAACTGTAATGCCTATAATTCATGGGATGTTAAAGTGGAAAGATTGGAAGAGCTTGCTAGATGTATCAGGTGTCTAGGAAATCATAATGTAAGGGATTGCCGTGCTAACTTGCACTATTGTTATCAGTGTAACAAGGGAAGACACCACATAGCTATGTGTAAGGGCAGATCTAATCGTAATGATGGTAACAATAGTACTGATAGTGATAATAACCCAGACACAACAGTAGCCAACGTAAAGATTGCAGCTAACGTCGGTAATGATGGCCTAGCTGAGGTAGCTTTGCCTGTGTTGGATGTGGTGATTAATGATAAACGGCGTAAATCCAAAACTGTAACAGCATTACTGGATCAGGGATCACAACGTACCTTCATAAAACGTAACTGCCTTAATGGGATGAAGGTACAAATGGGAGATCCTGCTATACTCAAGCTATCTGGCTTTCTCTCGAATAAGAAGGCCCAGTCATACGACACTGTTTATGTAACTGTCAGGCTGGGCAATGAGAGAAAACGTATTAATGCCGTAATTGTGGATAGGCTCCCAGAGAAAATATCTACAATAGGGCTTGGTAGCGCTACTGAAAGGCTTTCAAGTAAGGTAAATTTGGCACCTTCTGGTATAAATAATGATTCTGTGGGGCCAATAGATATTTTGATAGGTAGTGACCATTATGCCACCTTTGTAAAGGGTATGACAAAGAAATGCGGAGTCACCCTTCTAAGGACCGCAGGAGGTCACGTGATGTATGGCAGGCTTCCTCGTACTGATAATGAATGACTGGAGGAAGCCATAAATACAGTTACGGTGTGTCTTACTCATGAAGTATCACCCCAGTATAAATATACTTCAATAGAGGATGAAGTTGAACCTGTGTATAAATTATGGGAATTGGACAGCATAGGGATCAATGTAAATGAAGTAAGTCCAGATGATTCCTTTACTCAAGAACAATACCAGAAGGATGTTAAATTTGAATCTGGACAATACTGGGTGAGACTTCCGTGGAAGCTGAACCATCCAGACCTACCAACTAATTACCGGATGGTGTATGGACAATTAAAGGCTCAGCTCCACGAACTGAGCAAGACACCAGAACTGTTGACTGCTTACGATGATATAATTAATGAGCAGTTAAATAATAAATTCATAGAGGAGGTACCTCCTGAGCAAGCCCAGATTTATGGTCACTATTTGCCACATCACGGAGTGAAGAAGGATTCTAAGACCACTCCTCTGAGGATTGTGTTTAATTGTAGTGCCAGGAGTAACAAAAATGTACCTAGTTTGAATGACTGTTTGATGACAGGTCCGTCGTTGACGGAAAAACTGGGAGACATATTATTAAACTTCAGGGTTAAGAATTATGCCTTTACGGCGGACATAAGTAAAGCTTTCCTGAGAGTGGGTCTGCAGGAGGCTGACCGGGATTGCACTAGGTTCTTATGGCCCGAGAATCCTAATGACCCACTTAGTCCCCTGAAGACTTTTCGCTTCAGGAGTGTATTGTTTGGTGCTACCTCCAGTCCGTTCCTACTCCAGGCAACGATAAATGCACACCTTAAGCGTACGGGTGGTCCACTGAGTGGAGTAATGGGTAAACAATTTTATGTGGACAATTTCCTGGGGGTGACGTCTACCGAAGAGGAACTAATGAGCATATATGAAGGGGCTAATGAAATAATGCAAGGTGCAAATATGCCCCTGAGGGAATGGAACAGTAATTCGTCCAGTTTAAGGGCTCAAATAAATAAAGACAACCCTGGAGTTGAAGTGTCTAAATATAGTAATGTGCTGGGACTGACTTGGGACACAGAGAGAGACTTGTTATCGTTAAAGTCTAATAACTACAGCATGCCCAATAAATTAACCAAGAGAGTCTTACTTGCGGAAGTTTCAAAATGCTTCGATCCACTAGGCTTAGTGTCCCCACTTACCATAAGAGGAAAATTGTTGATACAAGAAGCATGGAAGCTTAAGTGTGCTTGGGATGAAACCCTACCTGAGGAATTTGTTGAAAGGTGGGAAGAACTAATAGGTGAATATGTAAAATTACCAATGTTGGAGTTCCCACGTAATGTGGCCAGTCAAGATGGAGAAAATGTACTCCACATTTTTTTGTGATGCTTCGAAATTAGCATATGGAGCAGTCGCTTACCTTCAATGTAATAGTGCCATTTCTCTTGTTATGTCTAAGGCTAAGGTGGCTCCAATCAAATCACGTACCTTACCTCAGTTGGAATTAACGGCCATTTATGTAGGTGTCAAATTAGCCAATTATATAAGAAATAAATTGCGAGAGATAAATATCAGTGACACCGTAATTTGGTCTGATAACGAGGTATCCTTACAATGGATTCGTAATGGTAACAGTAAGATTGTGTATGTACAAAACAGAGTCGCTGAAATCAATCAAATGCAGGAGAAATATAACAGTTTGGGTCAGCATATGTTAACCTTTAATCACATTCCTGGTGACGAGAATCCGGCTGACTTCTTGTCTCGAGGCTTGACTTATGAAAAATTTGTGAGTGCTTTATCGTGGTTTAAAGGGCCAAGTTGGCTGGTGGACAAAATTAACTGGCCGGTGCAAAAGGCACATATTGCTCCTGTCGAAATTACGGTGAGCACCACTCCAGTCAGTAGTCCCTCCTTAGCCATTGACATTAATAGGTATTCTTCCTTACCCAAGCTGATTAGCGTGACAAGGTTAGTGTTTAAATTTATAAGTAAGATGAATATCTCATATAATTTTCCCCATCCCCTGAAATACTGGCTTCAGAGGGTACAAGAAGAAACCTACAGGGATGAAATTAAATTAATGATGGACGGAAAAATTGTGAAAAGCTCAATAATAGAAAAGCTGGGGCTGTATTTAGAGGATGATGTAATTAGGTGCAGAGGCAGGTTACAAAATGCTGAATTGGGGGAATATGCTAAGCACCCTATCTTGCTGCCCAAAACTCATCACCTGACAACCTTAATTGTCTTTAATGCCCATAATAACGTGATGCACGGTGGGGTACAGGATACCAGGATACCTTAAACTGTATTCGGGAAACCTTCTGGATTCCACAAGGACGGCAAAGTGTAAAAAGGGTTATCAAGTCGTGTGTAATATGTCGCCGGGTGGATGCCAGAACCTACATGTACCCAGGTCCTCCACCATTGCCCAAGGAACGCGTGCAGTTGGTAAAACCATTTGATGTGACCGGAGTGGACTATAGTGGGCCAATCATTTTAACAGGTACTTCAGATGGTGTTCCCTTGAAGGTGTATGTATGTCTATTTACTTGTACAGCTACTAGGGCTGTTCATCTAGAAGTGGCTCAGGACTTGTCTGCAGAACAGTTCATACAGCTGTTCCGGAAATTTGCAGCTAGGAGATCCTGTCCAAGATTGATGATCTCAGATAATGCCACCAATTTTGTAGCTGGTGCTCAACACTTGATGGAATTAAATAAGAGTGATGATGTACAGTCTTTGTTGACCCAGCGAGGGTGTGTCTGGAAATTTATTACTCCCAGAGCCCCTTGGCAGGGAGGACTGTACGAAAGAATGATAGGTACAGTGAAAAGATGTCTTCGTAAGGTGCTACACAGGAAGAGAATTAATTTGGAGGAATTCCGTGCAGTGTTGGTGGAGGCAGAGAATCGGGTAAACAATCGCCCTCTGTCATACATGAGCGACACTCCTGACGCGGAGATCCTGACTCCCTCTCACCTAATATGAGGACGAAGGTTAGAAGCTGCACCTATCTATAGAGATAATCCCGAGGGAAGTGATGAGGATTACAATAATGTGACCGTGTTGAGTGATAAGTTCAAGATGTTAAATAAGGTAATTACTCATTGGTCCGATGTGTGGCGTAAAGAATATCTTCTTACACTACGTGAACACTTTTATGGTGCGCCAGAGGCAGTAAACCGACAGAACATTCAACCAGGTGACATTGTGTTAATTGATACTGAACAACATCGAACATTGTGGCCTCTGGGCAAGGTAGTTACATTATACCCAGATGCACAAGGTGTTGTCAGAAACGTCAAAGTGTTGTGTCGTGGTCAGGAAAGTTTGCGTACCATTAATAAATTAATTCCCTTAGAATTAAATGATGTTCAATCCAGTGCAGATGGAAATCTAAGGGAAAGTGAAACGAGTGATATTGAAGACACTGACCGAGTAATGCAAGAAGAAATTGTAGTAAGACCCACTAGGAAAACAGCAGCGCAATCTAGAGAGGGCTGGAATCGTCTCCTGGAGGAAGACGCAATTTAAGTCGTCTAACAACGACTTCCGCCCGGCCGCAGTGTGGAAATTATTTAATTTCCGAAGCTATAGTGCCTAATAAGTGTTTAATGTGTTGACTTGGGTCAAAATGTATTTGTATTTTGAATGGAATCAACTGGGTTCCCACTGTTCCTGCGCAGATGTGCATATACTGTGCCAAAACAAAAGGGGGCCATAATACCAACTTACCTCATAATTTATAGGTCGAGTGGTACTGGGGTAATCCACGAGGGGGCGGCAGTGTTTTGAATGTAGTGAGGAGGCTGTGAAAACCTGGGATCAGGAAATTGGCGTTCACGGCGGCCTAAGGATTAATATGGGCCTCACTTCATAATAGGAAGTGTCGTAACTGTTCCTGGTGAAGAGTGAGGGAACGTGATTTATGGGACCACCGTAAAAAGGTGGTAAAATTAGTGAATAATGGTTCGACCGGGTGTGACTGGTGCACGGCCATGGTGTGTGTCCAGGGGAAATACCCGTGTGTTAATCCTCACTCATCAGCCTCAGATCTTAATGGAGTGACCTCTAATGTGTATAATAATTATGAGACGTTAAATCGTCTTGTGAATGGTAATGTAATCAGTGATAATAACATTAAGTTAAGAGAATGCGGAATGTGAAATAGATCACCCTGCTCCGAGTGAACGCTTGATTCTCGTACCGAGGATAGTGAAGCTTTATGGAATCACGACTTCTAAACCAGGACAAACCGACGGATACCTCGTCCTGCTGGAATAAGAACCATGTCGGTGTAGCAGGACATCGAAATGAGATGGTGAATGGAGGGAATAAGGAGTATCAATCACCCACAGTTAAGTAACCCTTCCAGTTATAGCAGACTGATACTGGCCAGTTAGGTATGTTGTAATTGGATAGGTTATGGGTGATCCAGCTACATCAAGTGACCACCAGAGAATATCTGGTAAGTGGTGAGATTATGTACAAGTGTTTTCCTTGATGGATATATCCATGTGTAACCTACCCCACCCCCCTTCATTCAGTTAAACTAATATAATCTATACAGTCCACAATTAATTAGTAGCACCGTACTTGTGGGTGCTATCCAATCCATACTGGTCTCGGATAGATATGGATAAGATTGTGAGGTCGAAGGAACCACTTGCCGTGACCAGGGGTGGTTAAGTTTTCTCACATGTCTACACGGGGTGACTACGGTAAACTTGTAAGCATATGGTTGTCTCCAGATATCAATGAGAACACTCTTACTTGTATTAGAAAACATCTTATGATAAACCCCATCAACTAATGAATACCACCTGGTGGTTCACACTTAAACTCACTCACCCATTTGACCATAAACAGAAATATTAATCTACATAATCCTATGGTAACTGTGCCAAAACAAAAGCACCCTATCACAAAAGTATTTAGTCACTTAGCCATAATACCAACTTACCTCATAATTTGTAATATTTTAAAATAAAGAATTAAACTAAGTCTGCCCGAAATGCCTAGCCATGCTAGGCGTTCTAATGGTACACTCTGTAATCATTATTTAACTACATGTAAACCACACAACAACCAAATTCTGTAAATTCAACATTGTAATCTTTATAGAGAATAAACTTTGAATTTGAATTTGAATTTGAATAATATAATAACTGACTATTTGGCATCATAAAACAGTAGGCGGAGCTTATCAGGAACCATCTGGGAACACTCGGCAATATTCCCGCTCCAGAGAGCCAGGAGAATCACTTCATTATTACGCTTATATCAGATTATATATCAACTCTGCGGCTTATTTATCTATCGGAATTGATCTAATATGATATAATTTATAAACACTATAAATAACATACAAACATGTTATATACTCTAGACTGAATAAAATAAGCCATAATATGGCGACAGACCATAGGGAATATTTCGATATAAATGAGTGAATCCTCTCATGTCGTCTTCATGTCGTATTCTTTGGTTTCTGAGTAAGAGAAAACGGTGTTTTGAAGAGGATAGCTGCACTAGAACATCAGTTTACTAAGAAATACACCCAAACAAACGCGATTTTCGCGAAAAAAAAAATCGAGACGGCAGGCCGGCCGGCGTTCCAGACCAAAATCTCGGAAGTAACTTATTCACCCAATGCCAATAATTCTTCCTTTATTACTTAATTAAATGGAATAATATTCACAGAAATTGTAAAATAATGATTTCTCTAATTACTAATGGTATTTTTTGGGAAATATTCCAATTATTTTGGAATTTATGTGGGAGTAAAGGGCAGATATTTTGCAACATTCCAAGAACTAACAAACTTTATTTTTTTGTGAAATAAAGATAAGACATTTAGAGGACATTATACCTTTAGAAAGTCGTATTAACATTGTTCTCTCGGCACCAAGTGTCCAAACAGCCTTACGTCGTCCCATATAGGAATAAATTTGGACACAAGGGCATTTTCAGTAAATCAGTCCTTTTTCAGTCTTTTCTCAGTTGTTGTTTGAGGCATATTTTTGATAAATATTTTCAAGAAAGAGTGAAAACACTTTGTCTTGTGCACCAAAACTGGAGGAAATCGGACGGTAAACAAAAGAGCTACAATTTTTTGGCCGACGCCATAAGGCATCTGCAACTACATTTGACTTGCCAGGTAAGTGTTCCAAGGTAGAGACTTTGCTGCCTCTTTCCTTGTTGTCGACCAGATTACTTTCCCTGGTGATCTTCTACTAGGATTTGCTTCCATGAGAGACTTCTGTATTGTGCTCGACCGTTACCAATGGCATGCCCAAATTGATGACTTGATCGTTCCATTTTGGGGTTACCAGCTTGGAGCCGAGATCTGCCATACTGCCGCAGAGTACGACGTTCGGATTAAGTCCTTACAAGCCAGTGCATTTTCCAGTGGTGTACCCAAGCGGTCAAGCACTGGTAACTCTGTCACTCCCATTTGTGTTCCACCTACACCTTCAGACATGCAAGATAGTGTTCAGTTGCCTCAGGTGTCCGAGGACGCTCAGACTGCCTTGAGTGCTCAGCTTATTCCTGCAATGTCTACGATTACGAAAACGATTACTTGAAACTAGTACTGCCATCTCTTGTTGATGTCACTTGCTGTCTGCAGAAAAACGTTTCTGTCGAGGCTAGTGCCCTCACTAGAGTGTCTGTTGTTGTTCCTAGTGTTCCAGATGGTGATAACGTCCTAGTTGACAGTGATTCCTGCAAAGTCAGGGGTTTATTTGTTGAGCCATCCTTACATGTTGTAAGAGATAGTAAGATCTATTTATTCCTTGCTAACACTTCTGGTCACAGTGTTCGTCTCGGAGCAAATATCAATCTTGACCTTGTTCACTATCCTTACCCTGTTCAGGTAGAGGATGAGTTGTCACCTGACCAGTGGGTCGGTGCTATTTCTACCGGGGAGACCTCATCCACTTCACTGGATCAATCCATTCCACCAGTTGAGGACAAAGATTTAGCTCCCACTGACTTCCCAGACGAGGTCAAGCGTTTGTTGACTCTGTTGAACAAACGTCGTAAAGCCATTGCCTTACCAGGTGAGAAGATGGGTATAACGAACTTATTGTCCCATCGTATCCCACTTGAACCTGGTACTAGACCTATCTATATACCTGCGTACAGAATGCCTCATTCCCAAGTTGCTGTCGTAGAAGAATTGATCAATCAAATTCTTGATGATGGAGTTACTGCACCTAGCAATTCACCCTGGAATGCGCCCTTGATCCTAGTACCTAAGAAGGACGGTACTTGGAGCCCAGTGATTGACTTTGGGAAGTTAAATGTGAAAACTATTCCAGATCACTTCTCACTTCCTGTATTTGGTGATCTTTTATGTAACATCAGAGATAACAGTCTTTTTGACTCTGGACATGTTACAAGGGTTTTGGCAAGTCCCTCTTCACGAGGACAGCCAAAAGCTAACCACATTCTCCACTCCTACAGGTCTTTATCACCTCCATATGGCCTTTGGGTTACGATCTTCCCCTATCACATTGTCAAGGCTCATGACTAATATCTTTAGAGGTCTCATAGGTAATGCACTTATGGTGTACTTAGATGACGTAATCGTTATGTCTGAAAACGTGAATACACATTTAAAGAGACTTGATGTAGTACTTGGTAAGCTTGAAGAAGCCAATTTAAAGATCAAACTGTCTAAATGTCAATTTCTCAGATCAGAAATTAAGTTTCTGGGTCACGTAGTCACTCCTAGAGGGGTTACGACCGACCAAAGTAAAGTAACGGCAGTACTAAATTTTTCCTCTCCCAAAAATGCTGATGCCGTAAGATCCTTTGTGGGCTTAGCAGGTTTTCATAGATCTTTTATTGCCAATTTTTCTTCCATAGCTGCTCCTCTAACTGAGTTGCTTAAGAAAGATGCTCCTTTCGTTTGGACCTTCCGTCAAGAAAGAGCATTCCAAACTTTAAAAAAAAGCTAACATCTGCTCCAATTTTGAAATTTCCAGATACTTCTAAGCCCTTCTATCTGACAACTGATGCTAGTTCAATTGGCATAGGTGCCATACTAGCTCAGAAGACTGATGGCAAGTACAACGCAGTTGCATTTGCTAGCCGAGTCCTTACAAAGGCTGAACTTAATTATACAGTAACTGAGCAAGAAGCTTTAGCAATAGTATGGTCTTTAAAGCACTTCCGAGACATTATTTATCAGTACTCTGTTCATGTCTTGACAGACCATGCTCCACTGATACCTTTTATTCCAGAAGGTGGCCCGGTGGTCTGGTGGCTAAAGCTCCCGCTTCACACACGGAGGGCCCGGGTTCGATTCCCGGCGGGTGGAAATTCCGACACGTTTCCTTACACCTATTGTCCTGTTCACCTAGCAGCAAATAGGTACCTGGGTGTTAGTCGACTGGTGTGGGTCGCATCCTGGGGGACAAGATTAAGGACCCCAATGGAAATAAGTTAGACAGTCCTCGATGACGCACTGACTTTCTTGGGTTATCCTGGGTGGCTAACCCTCCGGGGTTAAAAATCCGAACGAAATCTTATCTTATCTTAACAAACAACCTACTGGAAGGTTAGCCAGATGGACCATGACTATCCAAGAGTTCAATCCTACCTTTGATGCTGATAATAAGTTATCTGTTAATCTGCAGTAGGCATGCAATATCTCACAAACTAGAGCCAATCTGAAAAACCTACAGACATTTTTGAATTCAGCAACCACAAAATACCATAAATAACTTCAAGCCAAAATCCAAATTTTACTTATTTGGCACGAATATATATATATATATATATATATATATATATATATATATATATATATATATATATATATATATATATATATATATATATATATATATATATATATATATAAGTAGGTGTCAAAGTGGCTGAGCGCCGTATGGGGCTGAGTGGCTCCTCCTGAAAAGGGCTGTGGCTGAGCGCTGTATGCGGCTGAGTGGCTCCCTTTCCTGAGCTCTGTATTCCTGAGCAGACTCCTTTTCACACCTTTATGCTAATGACCTTGACCTCGCCCTCGAGACCACCTCACCCTCGACCACCTCACCCTCGACCACCTCGCCCTCGACCACCTCACCCTCGACCACCTCGCCCTCGACCACCTCACCCTCGACCACCTCGCCCTCAACCCCCACCCACCCCCCCCACCCCCGCCCCCCACCCACACCCCCCACCCACGCCCCTCACCCACGCCCCGCGTGCCCGCCTGCCGCGCCCTCGCGCCAGCCCGACCAGGGCCCTGCCCGAGCTGACCCGTGCCCGCCCTCACGCCCGCCCGCGCCTTCTGCAGCGCCTTCTGCAGCGCCTTCTGCAGCGTCGTCTGATCACCCCCGTGCCCCGAATTTTTTTCCGATTTTTTTCGAATTTTTTTGAATTTCGTTTTCTTATGATCTTCATCTCCTCGGATCAAGTTTTTGGATTCTCCCCTCTGGGTGTAAGCATTCAAAATGGACTCCCACTTGCATCCCCATCCCAAATTCTTTTCGAATTTTTTTTTGAATTTCTTATGATCTCCATCTCCTCGGATCAAGGTTTTTGGGTTCCCCCCTCTGGGGGTAAGCATTCAAAATGGACTCCCACTTTCACCCCAAATATTCCTGCTCTACTTCCTTGGATCAAGTTTTTTGGATTCCCCCCTCTGGGGGTAAGCATTCAAAATGGACTCCCACTTTCACCCCAAATATTCCTCCTCCATCTCCTTGGATCAAGGTTTTCTCGATAATACAAAGACTCTATCTCCTTGGATCAAGTTTTTGGATTCTCCCCTCTGGGGGTAAGCATTCAAATGAACTCCTCCTATGGTGCATGATACTTTCTCTTACTACAGGTCTAAACAAGTGTGACGTCACCCCACCTGTGTTTACTCGGCGGTCAGTGACGTCACGTGATGACCTCACACATACAGGCTGAATCTTGTCGACTTCCCCCTATGTCAGTGACGTCACGTGATGACCGCACACACAGGCTGAATCTTGTCGAACAGACAATAACTTAAAATGAAAGATAACACTATTTATTATACAACCAATGCATTTCATATACATCCAACAAAAAAATTCATTGAAAAAAGGTACAATTCATTGACTAAAATCAACATATTTTTCTCTTGAAGAAATTCTATGCATTTTTTTGTTCTGGATCTTCTTCGTCATCCCCATCTCAGTATTACACATTTCATATACAACATAGGGAAAACAGTACACATTTTCGCTCTTAACCCAGGATAACCCAAATAATTCCACATTTTTTCGTTAATACCCACAACAATCCACAATTTCTTTACAAAAGTCCTCTCCTCAAGTCTAGACATTTTTCTCGTTTCAACTATTTCATCTCAGGTCACTCCCCACGAAGTAACCTTCTCTCTCTCATTCTCCCCACCCTCCCAAACCCTCACACTCCCACCAACACCTCACAATTTTCACTCATAACCCACAATTTTTCTCGTTTTAACTATTTCATCAGAAAAAGTCACCACAACACTTACAACTTATAACCACTTTTCGATTAATTCATTAGTCACAATTTTACATATTACGAAGTTAATACGCACACACACCTCACTTTACTTTGAACACCTTCAAAACTCTCTCATAAATCATTTGAATACTCACAAAAATACCTTTGAACATTTCCAAACAACACTGAAACACTTCCAAAATATCATTTTGAGTACTCCCAAATACACCACTGAATACTACTAAAACACCACTGAATACACTCAAAACACCACCAAAATCACCATAAACTATGATCAACATAACAGACTAACACCCATTTTCACACAAATCCCCTCAAATCACTATAACCAAGACGATTACCAATTTCTATGAGTACACTCACCTCCAACTAAGATATAACATGAGTGCAAAAAACATGAACACAATCCAAACACACACGAACACTTATAACAGAATCACTTCTTTTTCGGTATCTCTAGTTCGACAACATCACCGACAACCCACAACACCCACAACCCACAACACCCACAACCCACATCACCCACACCCCACAACACCCACAACCCACATCACCCACACCCCACAACACCCACAACAACAACCCACAACTTATAACATCTTTTCGGTATCTCTAGTTCGACAACAACACCCACAACCCACAACACTCACAACCCACAACACCCACAACAACAACCCACAATTTTTTCTCGTTTTAACTAATTTCATCAGAAAAAGTCACAACAACCCACAACAACATCCCACTTATAACATCTTTTTCGATATCTCTAGTTCGACAACAATACCCACAACCCTCATCACTTATCAATTTATTCACAATTTATTCCATACAGATTTTTCCCCTTCTTTTTATTGAATCTTAAAATGTAATGCACATTCCTCCCTACATTACTAAAATTCTAATAAAATCCTCTCCATGGTGTATGTCTTAGTTATGATGTGTATGTCTTAGTTGGAGGTGAATGTCTTAGATTTGGTGTGTATGTCTCATGTCTTAAATTTGCGATTGAAATGTATAAGTTGTGGGTGTCTATATTATTTTTATTTTTGGTGATGAAGATATGTTATAGTGCTCATGTTATGTTATAGATGTTGGTGGAAGTGTCGTGGTATTTTTGTGTATGTCTTATTTTTGTGCGAATGTTTAAAAAAAAATAAGTGTTTTCAGTGATCATAGTAGTTTTGAGATGCATGATCTTAGATTTTTGGTGATCTTGGTGATGAGTGTTGATAGATGATGGTAAACATGATATGGAATTGGTGAACGTGATTTTTGTGTGAATGTTTATAAAAATGAGTGTTTTCTGTGATCTTAGTGGTGGGGTCATAAAATCTGGTAATCGTCTTGGTTATAGTGTTCTTAGATATTGTGGGTACAACAGGTTGAAACAAAGTGGGTTGGGTGTGATGTTACTGACCACCAAGTAAACACAGATGGGAGTGTGACGTCACTGGAGGTGACCTCGCCGGTCCTGTGGGGTGTGACATCGTGTGTTGGTGGTAGTGAGGTGAGTGTGCTTAGATATTGACAAATATGATTTTTTGTGTGAATGTTTATAAAAAATGAGTGTTTTCTGTGATATTAGAGGTTTTTGAGGTAAGTGAATATGGGTGTTTGTTGTTGGTGGTTGTCTTAGATTTATGTGTGTACAAGATATGTTTTCAGTCGATGGTGATCATGTACTAAGTGTTTGTGTTAGGTTTGTGTTCATGCTTTTTTTTATGCGCCCATGGGGAGGGAGTTCTTGGTTATAGTGATTTGAGGGGATTTCTATAAAATGGGTGTTAGCTGGTGATGCTAAACTTAGTTTCTGGTGATTTTGACGGTGTTTTGGTAGTATTCAGTGGTGATTTGGTAGTAATCAGTAGTGTTCTGGGAGTATTCGGAGGTGTTTGATGGTGTTTTTGAAGGTGTTCAAATGATGTGCAGAGTATTTTTTGAAGATGTTCAGTGGTGTTTTGGTGATGTTCAGAGTTGGTTCAAAGTTAGTCAGTGTGTTAGTTGTGGTAATGTCTCATGTCATATGTGTATGAGTTAGTTTTTTTTGTGTGTTAATGTTGTAAAGTCTGGAGAATGAGGGAGGAGTTTGGTGGATGAGATGTAATTTCGGTTAATGAAATGTGTAAGTGTGAATGTAAATTGGTGAGTGAGTTAGAGAAGACAAAATGTTGTGTACGAATGGTATATAATACCGACAAGATGAGAGTAAGACACATGTGCAACATCTGGGTATCTTTATTGTAGACGTTTCGCCATCCAGTGGCTTTATCAATACAAATTCCAGGACATAACTTGAAGACAGTAGAACTATGTACAGAAGATGAGGTAATCAGTCCCTCAACCTAGGAGTAGGTGCGAACAGCACCTCATCTTCTGTACATAGTTCTACTGTCTTCAAGTTATGTCCTGGAATTTGTATTGATAAAGCCACTGGATGGCGAAACGTCTACAATAAAGATACCCAGATGTTGCACATGTGTCTTACTCTCAAGACAAAATGTTATGTGATCTTAGTAAAAGTATAGATAGTTTTAGTGAACTTCGTTATGATGATGTTTTAAGAGAATGTGTACAAAAAATGTGTGATCTTAGTGGTGGGGTTATAGAATTTGGTAAACGTCTTGATTGTGGTGATCTTAGATATTGGAGATATAACAGGTTGAAACAAGTAGCTTCTTCTCAATAAGTTAAATGAAGTAAAAGTAAACACAGGATGGAGTGCGATGTCATGGGAGGTATCCCCATCTGTGCTGGTATGTGTTGGTGGTAGTGAGAGGAGTGTATTAGATATTGTATGGAGTTGGTGATTGTGATTTTTTGTGCGAATGTTTATAAAAATGAGCAGTCATTGATGATAGTTGATGGATGTCTTAGTTTTTTTTTGTGTGTGTGTACATGTTATGTTTTCAGTTGGTGGTGATCCTGCTGTAAGTGTTTCGGTGTTGTTTGGAAATGTTCAAAGGTATTTTTTTGTGAGTATTCAAATGATTTATGAGAATGTTTTTTTTTTGCGCTCATGTTATATAATAGTCTGAGGTGAGTGGGATCGTCTTAGTTAGTGTGATTTGAGGGAATTTCTATAAAATGGGTGTTAATTGGTGGTGTTGATCTTAGTTTCTGGTGATTTTTAGTGTTGTTTGGGCAGTATTCGGTGCTGTTTTGGTAGTATTCAAAGGAGTTTGATGATGTTTCTTGAATGTGTTCAAATGATGTTTTTGGAGTAATCAAAGGTAATTGATGATGTTTTTGGTGTTGTACAAAGTAAAGTGTGGTGTGTGTGTGTGTGTGTGTGTGTGTGTGTGTGTGTGTGTGTGTGTGTGTGTGTGTGTGTGTGTGTGTTGGTAATGTCTCATGACATAAGTGTATGAGTTAGTTTTTGTGATACTGTTGTAAAAATCTGGAGAATGAGGGAGGAGTTTGGGGGGGTGAGTTGTAATTTAATGAAATATGTAAGTGTAGATAAATTAGAGATGTCAAATCTTATTTGTGAGTAATCAAAATGTTGACTTGGAAATGTTTCAGTGTTGTTTGAAAAATGTCCAAAGGTGTTTATGTGAGTATTCAAATGATTTATGAGAGTGTTCGAAGTAATCTGTGGGTTGTTCTGTAGTGAGATGATAAAGGTTGCCGATGAGAGAATATTTCTTAAGAGATATTGAGAAAAGGTGGTCTCAAATGATGATGTGTGAGAGTGTTTTGAAGGTGTTCAAAGTAAAGTGAGTTGTTTGTGTGTGTTAGTTGGTCATAGAATTTTGTGAATATCTTGGATACAGTGATTTTAGTGGATTTGAGATGGGTGATGAGATGCATTTATGGATGTGAAATGTGATTTTTGTGTTTGTTCTGAAGAGGTGTGTTGGGAGACAGGTGAGTGGATGTGAAGAAATGTGGGTGAAATAGAGAGGGTTATGGGGAGGGTTGTATTAAAAATTTAATGAAATATGAGGGGATTTTACTGAAAATCAAGGTAATGTGTGAATATTATAAAAGAAATTATAGAAGTGAAAAGTTATGATACACTGGAAAAGATTGGAGTGTGTAGAAACATGTCCCAGTAGTTGGGTAGTGAGATTACTTGTTGTGAGTATAATATTAATTTATGTGGATACAAGGAGATGGGTATGGAGAGGATTTTATAAGAATTTTTGTGACTTTTTCTGATGAAATTAGTTACAACGAGAAAAAAATGTGGGTTGTGGGTGTTGTGGGATGTGGGTGTTGTGGGATGTGGGTGTTGTGGGATGTGGGTGTTGTTGTCGAACTAGAGATATCGAAAAAGATGTTAAAAGTGGGTTGTTGTTGTGACTTTTTCTGATGAAATTAGTTAAAACGAGAAAAAAAATTGTGGGTTGTGGGTGTTGTGGGTTGTGGGTATTGTTGTCGAACTAGAGATACCAAAAAAGATGTTATAAGTGGGTTGTTGTTGTGGGTGTTGTGGGTTGTGAGTGTTGTGGGTTGTGGGTTTTGTTGTCGAACTAGAGATATCAAAAAAGTTGTTATAAGTGGGTTGTTGTTGTTGTGGGTGTTGTGGGTTGTGAGTGTTGTGGGTTGTGGGTTTTGTTGTCGAACTAGAGATAGCGAAAAGATGATATAAGTTGTGGGTTGTTGTTGTGGGTGTTGTGGGGTGTGGGTGATGTGGGTTGTGGGTGTTGTGGGTTGTGGGTGTTGTGGGTTGTGGGTGATGTTGTCGAACTAGAGATACCGAAAAAGAAGTGATTCTGTTATAAGTGTTCGTGTGTGTTTGGATTGTGTTCATGTTTTTTGCACTCATGTTATATCTTAGTTGGAGGTGAGTGTACTCATAGAAATTGGTAATCGTCTTGGTTATAGTGATTTGAGGGGATTTGTGTGAAAATGGGTGTTAGTCTGTTATGTTGATCATAGTTTATGGTGATTTTGGTGGTGTTTTGAGTGTATTCAGTGGTGTTTTAGTAGTATTCAATGGTGTATTTGAGAGTACTCAAAATGATATTTTGGAAGTGTTTCAGTGTTGTTTGGAAATGTTCAAAGGTATTTTTGTGAGTATTCAAATGATTTATGAGAGAGTTTTGAAGGTGTTCAAAGTAAAGTGAGGTGTGTGTGCGTATTAACTTCGTAATATGTAAAATTGTGACTAATGAATTAATCGAAAAGTGGTTATAAGTTGTAAGTGTTGTGGTGACTTTTTCTGATGAAATAGTTAAAACGAGAAAAATTGTGGGTTATGAGTGATAATTGTGAGGTGTTGGTGGGAGTGTGAGGGTTTGGGAGGGTGGGGAGAATGAGAGAGAGAAGGTTACTTCGTGGGGAGTGACCTGAGATGAAATAGTTGAAACGAGAAAAATGTCTAGACTTGAGGAGAGTGAATCTTTTGTAAAGAAATTGTGGATTGTTGTGGGTATTAACGAAAAAATGTGGAATTATTTGGGTTATCCTGGGTTAAGAGCGAAAATGTGTACTGTTTTCCCTATGTTGTATATGAAATGTGTAATACTGAGATGGGGATGACGAAGAAGATCCAGAACAAAAAAATGCATAGAATTTCTTCAAGAGAAAAATATGTTGATTTTAGTCAATGAATTGTACCTTTTTTCAATGAATTTTTTTGTTGGATGTATATGAAATGCATTGGTTGTATAATAAATAGCTTATCTTTCATTTTAAGTTATTGTCTGTTCGACAAGATTCAGCCTGTGTGCGGGGTCATCACGTGACGTCACTGACATAGGGGGAAGTCGACAAGATTCAGCCTGTATGTGTGAGGTCATCACGTGACGTCACTGACCGCCGAGTAAACACAGGTGGGGTGACGTCACACTTGTTTAGACCTGTAGAAAGAAAGTATCATGCACCATAGGAGGAGTTCTTTTTTTTTTTATATTTTATTTAAAACTTCATGTACAAATATTAATAGGTACATATATAAAAAAAATGATCAAGGACAACATCAGTAAAACAATATATAAACACAAAACAATCCAGGCAACATCCGACAGTCTACTATATACAAGTTTTTATAACATATCACAATTTAAGAAGGAATAAAGTTATAATAACAAAGGCCACAAAATGGCTATTAATAAAACTCCTAAAATTACAACCTCAACACAATAATGCTCCAAGCTTAATGACAATCACCCATAATACCACTCGCAACAAATACACCAGACCTACAATATGCCTTATTAAGAAACCTGTGCTGCAACACAGGTGACCCATCATCCCCCCCCCCCACTCACACACACACAATGAAAACTAACCCTATCACCAACCTGAATAATCATGACATTAATTATCCTCAATTTAGGATTATTATGACACATGTCACTTGAGGAAACATTATTTACAACCACGAATGGTACAGGACTACCAAAATTACAATACCTTAAATAAGAACAATAATAATAGGTAATTACTACCAAAACTGATGCTGGACCACGTTACAATAAAAAGAAAAATAACTCAGTGCTTCAAGGAAATAGTGAAAGGAAAACCCTCTCAAGAAAATTCAAATTCAATTGCAATACCAGTGCAAGTGGAACATAATACGCTACCAAAGAAATATACATGTTATATAATTTATAGGTTATACATTAATACATGTTATATATTTAATCTGCTCCTTACACCTTCCCCATCAAGGGAACTAAGCAAAACTTATCTTGCACAACCTCTCATCTGGTCACACACTAGTACCTTCAATCACACCCAACCACATCACTGCATTCCCAAGGAGATGAGCCCGTTGAAATCCCCTGAACCCCCCCCCCCTTTTACCAACCCACTCACCCCGGCAGTTAAAGCCCCTTATAACGCCAATAAATTCCCTATTGTTAGTCCTCTATAACCCTCAGAAAAATACTCTTCCCACCTTTTCCCAAAAATGTCTCTGTTGCGACACAAAGTTCGATAAAACGTCGCCGCCAAAGTCCTTCTCAGCACATCCCCACCCACCTTCCCCCTCATACCCCATAAAACATATATGTAGTCCACGATGACATATGCTAAACCTCTTACCACACTCTCCTCCACACCACTCATATCAAGACTCAACGCTCGCAATACCGCCACACCTTGACCCCCCACCCTCACCACTACCTTACGCATCCATACCCTGATGCACTCCAAACCTTCACAAAAATAGACGACATGATACGCAGTCTCTTCCCCACTGCATCTGCCACACCCCCCACCCTCAATAACCCTCCTATCTCGGAGCATCGCTCCCGTTGGCAAAATCCCATGCAGGAAACGGTACATAACCTCACGCGCCCTAGGTCGTATCCTTAATTTACTAAATCTTCGCCATATTACATCCCATGCATACATGGGGTAGATCCCTTCAACCGGCGCCACTACATGTCTCTCTAACAATTTACACAAAGTTCCCACCTTTACTTTTCCTGGTTCCCTGGCTAACATTAAGGCGCGTAACACTGTCTCGCATTCCTTCATTTCCGCCCCTCCATACCATTTCCTCAGGTGAGCATGTACCTTATCTAGCTGACCCTCCCTCCATCCACCTGCACTCATCACTTCCCTCTTAATAAACACACATTTCACGCGCTTTCTCAAGTCCAACAAACCCAACCCTCCCCTACATACCGGCAATGTCACTACCTCCCTTCGCAACCAGTTGCACCCTGAACCCCACAAAAATTTGAACACCATTCTAAGAATACTCGTGATCGCCGTTCCTGTTAACGGCATCACAGCCGAAACAAACCAGACTTTACTATATAGTAATACATTGATGACAATTACACGTTGCCTAAGGGTTAAATTGTGAGGTCGCAGCATTCCCAACCGTCGCTGCACCTGTTCCACCATCCTATTCGAATTGCTAACCCTTGCAGCACTCAGGTCAGCCTCATACATGACACCGCAGATTTTCAGACTCCCGGTCCTCCGCTGCACAACATCACATCCCCAATCTAATCTCTCTGTCCACTCTCCCAGCCCCATGATCATTGACTTTTCCAGATTTACCTTCATCCCAGTAGCTCTCCCAAAAGTGTGTACAAGTTCCCCCAAAAGTCCTAACCGTGTCTCCTCACTCGCCAAAATAGTGGTATCATCAACATAGCCCACCAAACCAGGCCACGGCTTCAGCTCACCATCCCTCCCCCCCGTCCTTAAATGATCCTCCACCATCCTATAAAAGGGATCCTGAACACATGCAAACAATATTTGTGATAAATAACATCCCTGCCGAAGACCCCGCTCCATGTTGACTCCCTCCCCCCACACACCCATTGATTTGCACCCTTACCTTCGCGTTTGAGTACAACGTATCCACCCACCCCACTATTTCTTCGCCAAACCCCTGTCGTAGGAGAATATCCCTCAAAGCCTTTCTTTCCACCCTATCATAAGCCCCTTGCCAATCCAACGCCACCAACGCTCCTCTTTCCCTTTCCATGTCCTCCAGGAACCCCTTGATAATCCCGTGGCCCACGCTCATTGACCTACCAGGTAAACCAAACTGAGACTCAAACACGACCCTCCCCACAACACATTTAAGCCGATTCCCAAGAATTTTCGCAAATAATTTATAATCAGCACAAAGCAATGAAATGGCTCGATAATCCCGAAGGGTACTCTGCTGTTTACCCTTTGGGACCAACACCACCACCGCCGTTGCCTGAGATTCTCCCATCTTACCTCCGTCTTTCATGGCATTCATTAACCTTACTAGGAAACCCCTAAGCAGACCCCAGTGCTGTACATAAAATTCGCTAGGTAAACCATCGATCCCGGGTGCCTTACCCTTCCTCATGTCCATAAGGGCTCTCCATATTTCCCCCTCCTCAATGACCCCACCCAGTGCCTCCCGATCACTCCTCCCCAGTTTGCACGGCACATACTCACATACCTTCCCAAGAACCTCACCATCCACCCCACTACTTTTCCCGTATTCCTCAAACCATCTATCTGCATATGCACTCATCCCCTTGGTGTCCCTTAATACCTGACCCTCCCTAAAACCCCCCACAGAAGATATGACTTGCAAACCCGGTATTGTAGTCGTTCGCTGTCGTACCTTCTGTCCTCGCAGCACACAAGCTGATGGCTTGTCGCCCCAGAGTACTTCGTCTAACCCCGCCTGTACCCGTACAGCTGCAAAACGTTCTTCTTGCAAATCCCGTATTCTGTCCTTCAACATGTGTATATCCTCCACCGGGTACACCCCGGCCACCGCCCCCCCCTCGTAACAATTCCGTAATCTAGATTCTAAGTAATTTGACAAACCATACCGCAATTGATTAATGCGTTTGCCCTCCCTCACATAAAAATGACGTATTCGTAACTTAGCCACACTATCCCACCATCCTACCACATCTTCCTCAGTTCTTCTGTCGGCACAGAGCTGTTCCCAAAATATTGCAAACGCTTCCACTCCCTCCCTATCCCCCAAAACCATCGTGTTCAGTTTCCAATAACTTCCCTGCCTACGAGCCAAAGCATCCCATCCCACCTCCACTAATACCGCCCTATGATCGGAAGACACCATCTCTATAGTTTTAAAAGACTCTACCAAAACCCTCCGAGATAAATATAACCTGTCCAAACAAGCCGCATATCCCCTTCTTATAAACGTATGTTCCACCTCCCACAGACCTCCCCCGAAAGCATCACGTAACTGAAGATCTCTAAGCAGGCCCCCCAAGACTGAGGAAAAATATCCTGCTCCTCTGGGTTCCACGTCTGTCTTCTTAATTACACAATTCCAATCCCCCCCACAATCGCGACAGACGGTAACGTGGGTAGGGAATACACGAGCTCCTCCCGCACAAAATCCATCTTCACTTTCACGTCACTTTCTGCTGGGGCATACACACACACAAACGCCACTCTCTCTCCCATCCACCATCCTTCCACACGTAATACTCTCCCCCCTCCCCCCCTCTTTCCTATGCAATACAAACGGGCCCGCCTCCCTGATCAACACACCCACTCCTCCTTTTAAACGCTCAGACGGCAACACATAAGCCTGATACCCAGGCACCACTAATTCACGACCAAGCTTAAAATTGTGCTCCTGCACAAAAGCTACGTCAACCTTATACCTATTCAAAAACATCCTGAAGCACTCCCGTTTAACACCATCACACAGACCATTAATATTTATTGTTACACACCTGAGGCCAGTTTAAGGTTTCCTTCCCCGCCTCATGTCAAGATTCTTCCCTTTCAGACCGTTCCCCTGGACTGTGCCTTTGCCACAGATTCCCCCCTCCTTCCCAACCATCCCCCCCCCTTCTGTTGTGGCCCTCTCGCAGAGTCACTCTGGGTACCATAACCCCATGTCTTTTTCCCCGGCCTTTGCGCCGGTGTCAGAACATCGTCCGAATCTGACGCTGCTGCCCTTTTCCTTGTAGCTCCCTCAGTTTCCATATCTGAGTCCTGGGAGCCAGCACAATGGACTTCCACCTCTACCACCCTTAATCCGCCTCCATGCCCCTCCATGGCACTCGCACTGTCCACCACAGGTGCCACCTGATCCTCCCCTTCCCCACACACACCTTCTGCCCTGATCCCAGGGTCTTGTTCGCTGTAACTCTCCACCTCCGTAGACTGTAACATAGCCTGTATCACTGTCTCCAACTCCTCCTCAATAGCCTTCACTGCTGCGCCCTCCTGTACCTCCTCACTTGACAACTGTACTGTTGATGGGCCAGGTGATTCATGGATCACCACTTCTTCCGATTCCCCAGGAGGAGCCACCACCACTTCACTCCACATGCGACCACGCCCTCCTCCTTGCACCCGTTCTTCTTTAGGCATCGGGTGCTCATGCGCAGGTGCTCCGCCCTTTGCTGGCCCAGGAGCCACTGTTGATGGGCCAGGTGATTCATGGATCACCACTTCTTCCGATTCCACTGGAGGAGCCACTACCTCTTCACTCCACATGCGACCACGCCCTCCTCCTTGCCCCCGTTCTTCCTTAGGCATCGGGTGCTCATGCACAGGTGCTCCGCCCCTTGCCGGCCCAGGAGCCATACTCCGCTTGCCACAGTCTGCCGCCATATGGTCAAATTCGCCACACAGTCGGCACGTACGTCTCTGCCCCGCATACGCTACCATTACCTGGGTTCTAAACTCTTCGAGATATACATACGAGGGTATAGGATGCCTAAGCGTCATCTTGAGATTAAAAGAACCCTCAGGAAATCCTGTGTAAGCACCTTTTACCCATTTGCCAGGTTGGGCCAGATGTACAGTTCCATAACGTTCGAAAACATTTCGAATATCTACCTCATCAGCCTCAAAAGGCACGTTGCGGAGCTTAACCCACGAATAATGTCGTGATACATCAATCAACTTGACCCTCACTGCCGGTGTTACAGTAATGCTGACATCTTGGTAACGATCAACCAAAGCCTCGTATACTTGAGCAGTTAGCACTTTCACGAAAATTCTATATACACCGTTCAGTGCCACTCCATATAAATCCTCATCTCTGATGCCATATGTCTCTCGTATAATTTTGGGCAATAACACATCGACTGACGTAGGTGTTAAAGCCCCACTAATAAGTTCAATGCCCACAGTATTCACTCTCCTGCGCACACCTGGCGCCATGTCATTGACTGATTAGCTCGTCTGGGAAACAGTAGAGGGGTGCAAAGCACGTCCGCACTCTACCTCATCCAGGCAGCGAAAGCACAACACCTCCTCGTACCACTGCTGTCAGGTTACTGAGGAGCGTCAGGCAAGGGGGTCTGCACGGCCCAATAGCGATGCAGACAATGACCTAGGAGGAGTTCATTTGAATGCTTACCCCCAGAGGGGAGAATCCAAAAACTTGATCCAAGGAGATAGAGTCTTTGTATTATCGAGAAAACCTTGATCCAAGGAGATGGAGGAGGAATATTTGGTGTGAAAGTGGGAGTTCATTTTGAATGCTTACCCCCAGAGGGGGGAATCCAAAAAACTTGATCCGAGGAAGTAGAGCAGGAATATTTGGGGTGAAAGTGGGAGGCCATTTTGAATGCTTACCCCCAGAGGGGGGAACCCAAAAACCTTGATCCGAGGAGATGGAGATCATAAGAAATTAGAAAAAATTTGAAAAGAATTTGGGATGGGGATGCAAGTGGGAGTGCATTTTGAATGCTTACACCCAGAGGGGAGAATCCAAAAACTTGATCCAAGGAGATAGAGTCTTTGTATTATCGAGAAAACCTTGATCCAAGGAGATGGAGGAGGAATATTTGGTGTGAAAGTGGGAGTTCATTTTGAATGCTTACCCCCAGAGGGGGGAATCCAAAAAACTTGATCCGAGGAAGTAGAGCAGGAATATTTGGGGTGAAAGTGGGAGGCCATTTTGAATGCTTACCCCCAGAGGGGGGAACCCAAAAACCTTGATCCGAGGAGATGGAGATCATAAGAAATTAGAAAAAATTTGAAAAGAATTTGGGATGGGGATGCAAGTGGGAGTGCATTTTGAATGCTTACACCCAGAGGGGAGAATCCAAAAACTTGATCCGAGGAGATGGAGATCATAAGAAAACGAAATTCAAAAAAAATCGAAAAAAATCGGAAAAAAATTCGGGGCACGGGGGTGATCAGACGACGCTGCAGAAGGCGCTGCAGAAGGTGCGGGCGGGCGCGAGGGCAGGCACGGGTCGGCTCGGGCGGGGCCCCGGTCGGGCTCGCGCATGGGCGGGTGCGAGGGCGCGGCAGGTGGGCGCACGGGGCGCGGGTGGGGAGGCTTGGGTGGGGGTTGAGGGCGAGGTGGTCGAGGGTAAGGTGGTCGAGGGCGAGGTGGTCGAGGGCGAGGTGGTCGAGGGTGAGGTGGTCGAGGGTGAGGTGGTCTCGAGGGCGAGGTCAAGGTCACTAGCATAAAGGTGAGAAAAGGAGTCCGCTCAGGAATACAGCGCTCAGGAAAGGGAGCCACTCAGCCGTATACAGCGCGCAGCCGCAGCCCTTTTCTGGAGGAGCCATTCAGACCCATACGGCGCTCAGCCGCTTTGACACCTACTTATATGTGTATATATATATATATATATATATATATATATATATATATACATATATATATATATATATATATATATATATATATATATCTGGAGATCTGGAGTTTATCTGGAGAGAGTTTCGGGGGTCAACGCCCCCGCGGCCCGGTCTGTGACCAGGCCTCCTTAGGTCAGTGTCCCAGGATGCGACCCACACCAGTCGACTAACACCCAGGTACCCATTTTACTGATGGGGAACATAGACAACAGGTGGAAAGAAACACGTCCAATGTTTCTACTCTGGCTGGGAATCGAACCCAGGCCCTCACCGTGTGAAGCGAGAGCGTTAACCACCAGGCCACCAGATCACAGTAAACAGGTGATTTCAGAATATGCAAAACAACCACTCTGAAAGAATAGAGAAATTCCAAGCGCTTTCGTGTCTACTCACATTATCAAGGAACTATGAAAGTAAAGCATCCAAGGAAGCTATATAAGGGGTCTGGCCAGCACCTCACTATCAGATCCCACAACAGTTAAACACGTGACGCGTGCCGACCCAACTTGGATAGGTCCTTTGCACAACTCACCCACAAACTATTCTACCCAAGAAAATTTAAAAATTATTATTTGTCCAGTGTATTATTAAATTCTTCCCAAATTCTATTAATTATAAATGGATCTAATTTATATAAACCAAAGGAAATATTCATATTATTGTCAAAACTGCTTTTTATGAAACAAGATTCAATTATATTCCTGTCGACCATGGACTTGCTTGATACTACTTTCTCAACTTTTTGAAAATCAATTGGATGGTTAAAATCTCTTACATGAATAAATAGAGCATTGGAATCTTGTCCAGTTCTAATGCTATATTTATGTTGTTTTAATCTTAGTTCGAGATTTTTATCAGTTTGACCGTAATAAACTTTATCGCAAATTTTACAAGGAATCTTATAGACACATCCATCAGCATTTTGGGGGGAATTCTTTATCAAAAGTTTTTTTACTGTATCAAGATTTTTGAATACAACTTTAATATTAAAAGTCTTAAGAAGAGAAGGCATATCAACCAAGTTTTCATGGTAAGGGAGAACCAACATATTTTTAGTTGAATAAGGCTGGTTGTCCCTTTTTGGATTGTAAAAAATATTTCTAGCAACTTTAAAAGATTTATCAATTACATTTCTTGGGTATTTTAAATCATTACATATTTCATAAATTTTGGATATTTCCTCATCTATGAACTCAGGACTACAAATTCGTAAAGCTCTCAAAAACATTGATGAGAAAACAGACAGTTTGACTCTATCTTGATGCGAGGAATAATAGTGGACATAGAAACAGTTATTTGTAGGTTTTCTGTAAATTTTAAATTTGAATTCATTATTACCCTTAATAATTAAAACATCTAGAAAAGGCAATGAGTTATTTTCTTCAAACTCAACAGTAAAGTTTATAGAATGGGCTAAGCTATTTAATTTTCCAAGGAAATGGTGTATATCTACATTTTTGGGCATAAGACACAAAATATCATCAACATATCTGAACCATTTAGCTCTATTAGAGAGGATTGTGTTAAGCAACCTTGTTTCAAAAAATTCCATGTATAGGTTACTAAGAACAGGTGAAAGAGGATTTCCCATTGCCATACCAAACTTCTGAGTGTAAAACTTATCATTAAATACAAATTTTGCATCGACAATGCAAAGTTTAATAAGTTTAATGATAGTAGGAACTGGCAATGGTAAATCATAGTTAACGAGTTCTTCAGATAAGAAACTTAATAAATCATCAACAGGAACTTTCGTAAACAAGGAAGTAACATCAAAACTAACCATGTTAAAATCATTTAAGTCAGTCAAGGAGCTTAATTTATCAACCAAGTCTATGTTGTTTTTAACATTAAAGTTAGAAATTTTGCCAACAATAGGGCTCAAAATATCAACAAGCCATTTGGATAATTTATATGAAACTGACCCTGTGGAGCTAATAATTGGGAATCCAGTCAGACCAATTATTAGCAATCCTCCCTAATAGAGCTAAATGGTTCAGATATGTTGATGATATTTTGTGTCTTATGCCCAAAAATGTAGATATACACCATTTCCTTGGAAAATTAAATAGCTTAGCCCATTCTATAAACTTTACTGTTGAGTTTGAAGAAAATAACTCATTGCCTTTTCTAGATGTTTTAATTATTAAGGGTAATAATGAATTCAAATTTAAAATTCACAGAAAACCTACAAATAACTGTTTCTATGTCCACTATTATTCCTCGCATCAAGATAGAGTCAAACTGTCTGTTTTCTCATCAATGTTTTTGAGAGCTTTACGAATTTGTAGTCCTGAGTTCATAGATGAGGAAATATCCAAAATTTATGAAATAGGTAATGATTTAAAATACCCAAGAAATGTAATTGATAGATTTATTTATTTATTTATTTATTTATTTATAATTTGAGCACACTTACAGAGGTACAAAAAAAATACAGATAAGAGCAGCATGCCAAAGCCACTTATACTATGCATAGCATTACGGGCTGGCTTAAAATTAACTTAAGATTAACTAAGCAACGATGAAATCAGTGAAAAACATTAATGTAAACTGATTACTATAAAGCACAAGTGAGTATTACAAAGACAGGTCATATGGTTGCATGCATTGTTATAAATTCAGTAGAATGGAGTATTCTGTTAGGTAGTGTATTTAAAAAATAATAAAGTTAGATTGGGTTTTAGGTTTAACATTTATGTGATATAATTGTGAGAAACATTTAAGATATACAATTTATAAGGTTCAGTTATTCAGTATTTATTTGGTTTTGGGTGAGTAAGTGATCTTTGAGAAGAGACTTGAATTTATAAACAGGTAGTGTTTCTTTTATATTTACAGGTAATGAATTCCAGATTTTAGGGCCTTTTATGTGCATTGAGTTTTTGCATAGCGTGAGATGGACACGAGGAATATCAAAGAGTGATCTGTGCCTTGTGTTATGGTCATGTGTTCTGTTGAGGTTGGCAAGGAGATGTTTGAGGGGAGGGTTAATATCAGAGTTGAGTGTTCTATGTATGTAATAGGTGCAGTAATAAGTATGGATGTTTTGTATGGTGAGTAGGTTGAGTGTATTGAATATTGGTGGAGTGTGCTGCCTGTAGTGAGAATTTGTTATCATTCTAACTGCAGCCTTTTGTTGGGTAATTAGTGGTCTGAGATGGTTACTTGTTGTTGAGCCCCATGCACAAATTCCATAGGTGAGATAGGGGTAAATAAGAGAGTGATATAGGGCCAGGAGGGCTGACTGTGGAGCATAGTACCGTATCTTCGATAGTATGCCTACAGTCTTGGAAATTTTCTTAGAAATTTGTTGTATATGTGTATGAAATTTGAGTCTATTATCAAGGTGGATTCCTAAGAATTTTCCCTCTGTTAGCTTTGTGATAGGTGATCCGTTTATCATTATGTTAAGAGGGACATCTGTAGCTCTGTTACCAAACTGAATGAAGTAGGTTTTGTCAATGTTTAGTGTAAGTTTGTTAGTACTCATCCAGGTAGATATTTTCTGTAATTCGGTATTTACAGTATTGGCTAGCGTGACTGGGCTCGGGTGGGAGAAGACGTATGTTGTGTCATCAGCAAATAGTGTGGGTTTGAGTAATTGAGAAGCATTTGGTAGGTCATTTATGTATAGGAGAAAGAGAAGAGGGCCAAGGACACTTCCCTGTGGGACACCAACTGTAATTGGTTGTGCAGAAGAGTTTGCCCCATTTGCGTACACATATTGGCTTCTGTTGCTGAGGTATGACTTGAGGTAGTTGAGGGAGTGCCCTCTTATACCATAGTGTGACAATTTTACGTGGAGCAAGTCATGGTCAACTGTATCAAAAGCTTTACGTAAGTCAATGAAGATCCCCAGTGGGACTTCTTTTTTCTCTATTGCAGTGTATATATGTTCTAGCATGTGTATAATAGCATCATTAGTATAGATCTTTTAAAGTTGCTAGAAACACTTTTTATAATCCAAAAAGGGACAACCAGCCTTATTCAACTAAAAATATGTTGGTTCTCCCTTACCATGAAAACTTGGTTGATATGCCTTCTCTTCTTAAGACTTTTAATATTAAAGTTGTATTCAAAAATCTTGATACAGTAAAAAAAACTTTTGATAAAGAATTCCCCCCAAAATGCTGATGGATGTGTCTATAAGATTCCTTGTAAAATTTGCGATAAAGTTTATTACGGTCAAACTGGTAAAAATCTCGAACTAAGATTAAAACAACATAAATATAGCATAAGAACTGGACAAGATTCCAATGCTCTATTTATTCATGTAAGAGATTTTAACCATCCAATTGATTTTCAAAAAGTTGAGAAAGTAGTATCAAGCAAGTCCATGGTCGACAGGAATATAATTGAATCTTGTTTCATAAAAAGCAATTTTGACAATAATATGAATATTTCCATTGGTTTATATAAATTAGATCCATTTATAATTAATAGAATTTGGGAAGAATTTAATAATACACTGGACAAATAATAATTTTTAAATTTTCTTGGGTAGAATAGTTTGTGGGTGAGTTGTGCAAGGGACCTATCCAAGTTGGGTCGCCGCGCGTCACGTGTTTAACCGTTGTGGGATCTGATAGTGAGGCGCTGGCCAGACCCCTTATATAGCTTCCTTGGATGCTTTACTTTCATAGTTCCTTGATAATGTGAGTAGTCACGAAAGCGCTTGGAAATTCTCTATTCTTTCAGAGTGGTTGTTTTGCATATATATATATATATATATATATATATATATATATATATATATATATATATATATATATATATATATATATATATATATATATATATATATATATATATATATATACATACATACATACATACATATACATCATCCCACACTCATCCTGTGGAAGGTAGTCATCACACACCCATCCTGTGGAAGAGAGTCATCCCACACCCATCCTGTGGAAGATAGTCATCCCACCCCATCCTGTGGAAGGTAGTCATCCCACACCCATCCTGTGGAAGGTAGTCATCCTACACCCATCCTGTGGAAGGTAGTCATCTCACACCCATCCTGTGGAGGGTAGTCATCCCACACCCATCTGGGGAAGATAGTCATCCCACGCCCATCCTGTGGAAGGTAGTCATCATACGCCCATCCTGTGGAAGATAGTCATTCCACATTCACACTGTGAAAGGTAGTCATCCCACACCCATCCTGTGGAAAGTAGTCATACCATATCTATTCTGTGGAAGGTAGTCATCCCACACCCAACCAGTGGAAGGTAGTCATCCCACGCCCATCCTGTGGAAGTAAGTCATCCCACACCCATCCTGTGGAATATAGTCATCCAACATCCAGCCTGTGGAAGGCAGTCATCCCTCACCAATCCTATGGATAGTAGTCATCCCACAACCATCCTGTGGAAGATAGTCATCCCACATCCATCCTGTGGAAGATAGTCATCCCACACACATCAAGTGGAAGATAGTCATCCCACACTGATCCTGTGGAAGTTAGTCATCCCACACCCATTCTGTGGAAGCTAGTCTTCCCACACCCATCATGTAGAAGGTAGTCATCCAACACCCATCACGTGGAACGTAGTCATCCCATGCCCATCCTGTAGAAGGTAGTCATCCCGCACCCATGCTGTGGAATGTAGTCATCCCACATCCATCCTGTGGAAGGTAGTCATCCCACACTCATCTTGTGGAAGGTAGTCATCCCACACTTATCCTGTGGAAGATAGTCATCCCGCACCACACCTATCCTGTGGAAGGTAGTCATCCCACACCCATCCTGTGGAAGGTAGTCATACCACACCCATCCTGTGGAAGGTAGTCATCCCATACCAAACCTGAGGAAGATAGTCATCCCACACCACACCCATCCTGTGGAAGGTAGTCATCCCACACCCATCCTGTGGAAGGTAGTCATCCCACACCCATCCTGTGGAAGGTAGTCATCCCACACCCATCCTGTGGAAGGTAGTCATCCCACACCCATCCTGTGGAAGGTAGTCATCCTACATCCATCCTGTGGAAGGTAGTCATCCCACAGTCATCCTGTGGAAGGTAGTCATCCCACACCAATCCTGTGGAAGGTAGTAATCCCACACCCATTCTATGGAAGGTCGTCATCTCACACCCATCCTGTGGAGGGTACTCATCCACACCCATCCTTTGGAAGATAGTCATCCCACACCCATCCTGTGGAAGATAGTCATCCCACACCCATCCTGTGGAAGACAGTCATCACACACCCATCCTGTAGAAGGTAGTCATCACACACCCATCCTGTGGAAGGTAGTCATCCCACACCCATCCTGTGGAAGGTAGTCATACTACATCCATCCTGTGGAAGGTAGTCATCCCACACCAATCCTGTGGAAGGTAGTAATCCCACACCCATTCTATGGAAGGTCGTCATCTCACACCCAACCTGTGGAGGGTACTCATCCACACCCATCCTTTGGAAGATAGTCATCCCACACTCATCCTGTGGAAGATAGTCATCCCACACCCATCCTGTGGAAGACAGTCATCCCACACCCATCCTGTGGAAGATAGTCATCCCACGCCCATCCCATGGAAGATAGTCATCCCACACCCATTCTGTGGACGATAGTCATCCCACACTCATCCTGTGGAAGTTAGTCATCACACACCCATCCTGTAGAAGGTAGTCATCCCACACCCATCATGTGGAAGGTAGTCATCCCAAAACCATCCTGTTAAAGGTAGTCATCCCACACCCATTGTGTGGAACGTAGTCATCCCACATCTACCCTATGGAAGGTAGTCATCCCACACCCATCCTGTGGAAGATAGTCATCCCACACTCATCCTGTGGAAGATAGTCATCCCACACTCATCCTGTGGAAGATAGTCATTCCACACCCATCCTTTAGAAATTATTCATCTTACACCACACCCATCCTGTGGAAGACAGTCATCCCACACTCATTCTGTGGAAGGTAGTCATCCCACATTCATACTGTGGACGATAGTCATCCCACACTTATCCTGTGGAAGGTAGTCATCCCACACCCATCCTGTGGAAGATAGTCATCCCACACCCATTCTGTGGAAGGTATACAACCCACAACCATCCTGTGGAACGTAGTCATCCCACACTCATCCTGTGGAAGTTAGTCATCACACACCCATCCTGTAGAAGGTAGTCATCCCACACCCATCATGTGGAAGGTAGTCATCCCAAAACCATCCTGTTAAAGGTAGTCATCCCACACCCATTGTGTGGAACGTAGTCATCCCACATCTACCCTATGGAAGGTAGTCATCCCACACCCATCCTGTGGAAGATAGTCATCCCACACTCATCCTGTGGAAGATAGTCATTCCACACCCATCCTTTAGAAATTATTCATCTTACACCACACCCATCCTGTGGAAGACAGTCATCCCACACTCATTCTGTGGAAGGTAGTCATCCCACATTCATACTGTGGACGATAGTCATCCCACACTTATCCTGTGGAAGGTAGTCATCCCACACCCATCCTGTGGAAGATAGTCATCCCACACCCATTCTGTGGAAGATAGTCATCCCACACCCATCATGTGGAAGGTAGTCATACCATATCCATTCGGTGGAAGGAAGTCATCCCACACCCAACCAGTGGAAGGTAGTCATCCCACACCCATCCTGTGGAAGATAGTCATCCAACATCCATTCTGTGGAAGGTAGTCATCCCACACCCATCCTGTGGATGGTAGTCATCCCATGCTCATCCTGTGGAAGATACTCATCCCACACCCATCCAGTGAAAGATAGTCATCCCACACTGATCCTGTGGAAGTTAGTCATCCCACACCCATTCTGTGGAATGTAGTCATCCCACACCCATCATGAAGAAGGAAGTCATCCAACACCCATCCTGCGGAACGTAGTCAACCCACACCCATCCTGTTCAAGGTAGTCATCCCACACCCATGCTGTGGAATGTAGTCATCCCACATCAATCCTGTGGAAGTTAGTCATCTCACACTCACCTGTGGAAGGTATTCATCACACACTCACCTGTGGAAGGTATACATCACACACTCACCTGTGGAAGATAGTCATTCCACACCACACCCATCCTGTGGAAGGTAGCCATCCCACACCCATCCTGTGGAAGGTAGTCATTCCACATCCATTCTGTGGAAGGTAGTCATCCCACACTCATCCTGTAGAAGGTAGTCATCTCACACCAATCCTGTGGAAGGTAGACATCCCACATCCATCCTGTGGAAGGTAGTCATCCCACACTCATCCTGTGGAAGGAACTCATCTCACACACATCCTGTGGAGGGTAGTCATCCCACACCCATCGTTTGTAAAATAGTCATCCCACACCCATCCTTTGGAAGATAGTCATTCCCCACCCATCCCGTGGAAGGTAGTCATCCCAAACCCATCCTGTGGAAGATAGTCATCCCACACCCATTCTGTGGAAGATAGTTATCTCACACCCATCCCATGGAAGATAGTCATCCCACACCCATCCTGTGGACGATAGTCATCAAACACTAATCCTGTGGAAGGTAGTCATCCCACACCAATCCTGGGGAAGGTAGTCATCCCACACCCATCCTGTATAAGGTAGTAATCCCACACCCATCGTGTGGAAGGTAGTCATCCCACACCCATCCTTTAGAAGGTAGTCATCCCATAACCATTGTGTGGAACGTAGTCATCCCACATCCACCCTATGGAAGGTAGTCATCCCACACCCATCCTGTGGCAGATAGTCATCTAACACTCATCCTGTGGAAGATAGTCATCCCACCTCAATTATTGGGAGCGCTTGAGGTTCCTAAACCTGTATTCCCTGGAACGCAGGAGGGAGAGATACATGATTATATACACCTGGAAAATCCTAGAGGGACTAGTACCGAACTTGCACACGAAAATCACCCACTACGAAAGCAAAAGACTTGGCAGACGATGCACCATCCCCCCAATGAAAAGCAGGGGTGTCGCTAGCACGTTAAGAGACCATACAATAAGTGTCAGGGGCCCGAGACTGTTCAACTGCCTCCCAGCACACATAAGGGGGATTACCAACAGACCCCTGGCAGTCTTCAAGCTGGCACTGGACAAGCACCTAAAGTCAGTTCCGGATCAGCCGGGCTGTGGCTCGTATGTTGGTTTGCGTGCAGCCAGCAGCAACAGCCTGGTTGATCAGGCTCTGATCCACCAGGAGGCCTGGTCTCAGACCGGGCCGCGGGGGCGTTGACCCCCGGAACTCTCTCCAGGTAAACTCCAGGTAAACACACCCATTCTGTGGAAGATAGTCATCCCACACCCATCCTTTGGAAATTAATCATCTCAGACCACACCCATCCTGTGGAAGATAGTCATCCCACGCTCATCCTGTGGAAGGTAGTCGTCCCACATTCATCCTGTGGACGTAAGTCATCCCACAGTCATCCTGTGGAAGGTAGTCAACCCACACCCATCCTGTGGAAGGTAGTCATCCTAAACCCATCGTGTTGAAGATGGTCATACCACACCTATCCTGTGGAAGATAGTCATCCCACACCCATCTCGTAGAAGGTAGTCATCCCACAGACATCCTGTGGATTGTAGTCATCCCACACCCATCCTGTAGAAGGTAGTCATCCCACACCCATCATGTGGATGGTAGTCATCCCACACCCATCCTGTGGAAGATAGTTATCCTCACCCATACTGTGGAATTTAGTTATCCCACAATAATGCTGTGGTCGATAGTCATCCCACACTTATCCTGTGAAAGCTAGTCATCCCACACCCATCCTGTAGAAGGTAGTCATCCCACATCCATCCTGTGGAAGGTAGTCATTCCACACTCATCCTGTTGAAGACAGTCATCCCACACTCATCCTGTGGAACATAGTCATCCCACACCACACCCATCCTGTGGAAGATAGTCATCCCACACTCTTCCTGTGGAAGGTAGTCATCCCTCACCCATCCTGTGGAAGGCAGTCATCCCACACCTATCCTGTGGAAGATAGTCGTCTCACACCCATCCTGTGGAAGGCAGTCATACCACACCCATCCTTTGGAAGGTAGTCATCCCACACCCATCCTGTGGAAGGTAGTCATCCCACACCCATCCTGTGGATGGTAGTCATCCCTTTCCCAACCTGTGGAAGATAGTCAACCCACACCCATTCTGTGGAAGGTAGTCATGCGACACCCATCCTGTGGAAGGCAGTCATCCCACACCTATCCTGTGGAAGATAGTCATCTCACACCCATCCTGTGGAAGGCAGTCACACCACAACCATCCTTTGGAAGATAGTCATCCCACACTCATCCTGTGGAAGGTACTCATCCCATACAAATGCTGTGGACGATAGTCATCCCACACTCATCCTGTGGAAGATAATCATCCCACACCCATCCTGTGGACGGTAGTCATCCCACATTCATCCTGTGGAAGATAGTCATCCCACACCCAACCTGTGGAAAGTAGTCAACCCACACCCATCCTGTGGAAGGTAGTTATCCCACACTCATCCTGTGGAAGGTAGTCATCCCACACTCATCGTGTGGAATGTAGTCATCCCACACTCATGCTGTGGAAGATAGTCATCCCACACTCATCGTGTGGAAGGTAGTCCTCCCTCACTCATCCTGTGGAAGGTATTCATCAAACACTCATGCTGTGGAAGGTAGTCATCCCACACCCATCCTGTGCAAGATAGTCATCCCACACCCATCCTGTGGAAGGTAGTCATCCCACACCCATCCTGTGGAAGGTAGTCATCTCACACTCATCCTGTGGAGGGTAATCATCCCACACTCATCCTGTGGAAGATAGTGATCCCACACCCATTCTGTGGAAGGTAGTCATCCCGCGCCCATCCTGTGGAAGGTAGTCATCCCACACTCATCCTGTGGAAGATAGTCATCCCGCACACATCCTGTGGAAGGTAGTCATCCCACGCCCATCCTGTGGAAGGCAGTCATCCCACACCCATCCTGTGGAAGGTAGCCATCCCACACCCATCCTGTGGAAGGTAGTCATCCCACACCCATCCTGTGGAAGGTAGTCATCCCACACTCATCCTGTGGAAGGTAGTCATCCCACACTCATCCCTTGGAAGGTAGTCATCCCACACTCATCGTGTGGAAGGTAGTCATCCTACACTCGTCCTGTGGAAGGTAGTCATCCCACACTCATCCTGTGGAAGGTAGTCACCCCACACTCATCCTGTGGAAGGTAGTCAACCACACTCATCCTGTTGAAGGTAGTCATCCCACACTCATCCTGTTGAAGGTAGTCATCCCACACTCATCGTGTGGAAGGTAGTCATCCACACTCATCCTGTTGAAGGTAGTCATCCCACACTCATCCTGTTGAAGGTAGTCATCCCACACTCATCGTGTGGTAGGTAGTCATCCCACACTCATCCTGTGGAAGGTATTCATCCCACACTCATCGTGTGGAAGGTAGTCATCCCACACTCATCCTGTGGAAGGTAGTCATCAAACACTCATCCTGTGGAAGGTAGTCATCCCACACCCAACCTGTGGAAGGTAGTCTTCCCACACCCATCCTGTGGAAGGTAGTCATCCCACACCCATCCTGTGGAAGGTAGTCATCTCACACTCATCCTGTGGAAGGTAGTCATCCCACACTCATCCTGTGGAAGGTAGTCACCCCACACTCATCCTGTGGAAGGTAGTCACCCCACACTCATCCAGTGGAAGGTAGTCATCTCACATTCATCCTGTGGAAGGTAGTCATCCCACACACATCCTGTGGAAGGTAGTCACCCCACACTCATCCTGTGGAAGGTAGTCATCCCACACCCATCCTGTGGAAGGTAGTCATCCCACACCCATCCTGTGGAAGGTAGTCATCACACACTCATCCTGTGGAAGGTAGTCATCCCACACCCATCCTGTGGAAGGTAGTCATCCCACACCCATCCTGTGGAAGGTAGTCATTCCACACTCATCCTGTGGAAGGTAGTCATCCCACACTCATCCTGTGGAAGGTAGTCATCCCACACTCATCGTGTGGAAGGTAGTCATCCCACACTCATCCTGTAAAAGGTAGTCATCCCACACTCACCTTGTGGAAAATAGTCATCCCACTCTCATCCTGTGGAAGGTAGTCATGCCACACTCATGCTGTGGAAGGTAATCATCCCACACTCATCCTGTGGAAGGTAGTCATCCCACACTCATCCTGTGGGAGGTAGTCATCCCACACACATCCTGTGGAAGGTAGCCATCCCACACTCATCCTGTGGAAGGTAGTCATCCCTCACTCATCCTGTGGAAGGTAGTCATCCCACACTCATCCTGTGGAAGGTAGTTATCCCACACTCATCCTGTGGAAGTTAGTCATCCCACACTCATCCTGTGGAAGGTAGTCATCCCACACTCATCCTGTGGAAGGTAGTCACCCCACACTCATCCTGTGGAAGGTAGTCTTGCCACACTCATGCTGTGGAAGGTAGTCATCCCACACTCATCCTGTGGAAGGTAGTCATCCCACACTCATCCTGTGGAAGGTAGTCATCCCACACTCATCCTGTGGAAGGTAGTCATCCCACACTCATCCTGTGGAAGGCAGTCATCAAACACTCATCCTGTGGAAGGTAGTCATCCCACACCCATTATGTGGAAGGTAGTCATCCCGCACCCATCCTGTGGAAGGTACTCATCTCATACTCATCCTGTGGAAGGTAGTCATGCCACACTCATCCTGTGGAAGATAGTGATCCCACACCCATCCTGTGGAAGGTAGTCATCCCACACCCATCCTGTGGAAGGTAGTCGTCCCACACTCATCCTGTGGAAGGTAGTCATCCCACACTCATCCTGTGGAAGGTAGTCGTCCCACACTCATCCTGTGGAAGGTAGTCATGCCACACTCATCCTGTGGAAGGTAGTCATCTCACACTCATCCTGTAGAAGGCAGTCATCCCACACACATCCTGTGGAAGGTAGCCATCCCACACCCATCCTGTGGAAGGTAGTCATCCCACACCCATCCTGTGGAAGGTAGTCTTCCCACACCCATCCTGTGGAAGGTAGTCATCCCACACTCATCCTGTGGAAGGTAGTCATCTCACACCCATCCTGTGGAAGGTAGTCATCCCGCACTCATCGTGTGGAAGGTAATCATCCCACACTTATCCTGTGGACGGTAGTCATCCCACACCCATCCTGTGGACGGTAGTCATCCCACATCCATCCTGTGGAAGATAGTCATCCCACACTCATCCTGTGGAAGATAGTCATCCCACACTCATCCTGTGGAAGGTAGTCATCCCACACTCATCCTGTGGAAGGTAGTCATCCCACAGTCATCCTGTGGAAGGTAGTCATCCCACACTCATCCTGTGGAAGGTAGTCATCCCACACTCATCCTGTGGAAGGTAGTCATCCCACACTCATCCTGTGGAAGGTAGTCATCCCACACTCATCCTGTGGAAGGTAGTCATCCCACACTCATCCTGTGGAAGGTAGTCATTCCACACTCATCCTGTGGAAGGTAGTCATCCCACACTCATCCTGTGGAAGGTAGTCATCCCACACTCATCCTGTGGAAGGTAGTCATCCCACACTCATCCTGTTATTTAAGAGTTTACATCATTATTTTTATTACTACTACTGCTGTCATATTCACGAGGGGAGCGCTAAACTCGTAGGTGTCATACAGCTCTTAGGGGCTCGAGAGGTAATTAGGGCTGATGCAAGGAAGTGGATGTGAGGTCCAGTTGCTTGGATCAAGAACTCACTGGTACCCAGGAACCTCCTCTGAGGGGTAAACCTGTCAAGTCGTACAACACTTTTGAAACCGGATTTAATTGTTTGATCTTGGAAGGAAAGGGAAGTTTCATTCATTAAATGAGTTATTATTATAATCATAACTAAGCGCTAAATCCACAAGGGTTTATTAGATAAGGATCCTCTACCAGGACCAAATGATTCTCCCCCCCCCGGCCCCCTCCCTTCCCTCGAACGAGAGAAATTTAAAATTTAAACTTAATTTTTTTTTTTTCATTTGTTATGAGTCATACAAAGATTGCAGTGGATGTACAGTGATACAAAATTTAAAACAATAATAGGCACAAAACAATCATTAATTATGCAGTGCATCTCAAGCAATCATATTATTATTATAATCAAAAAGAAGCGCTAAGCCACAAGGACTATACAGCTAAGCAATCATAAAACATACCACTTGGTGTATTATTTAAGTCAGTTTTGTTATTACTATTATCATCCGGGGAAGCGCTAAAGCCATTGGAGTCACGCAGTTTGAGGAATAGGACACAGTCGGGAAGTGAACAGGTCCAATTCCTTGGATTAAGAGCCACTCATCTAGCATCAAGTGGTATTATATTCACAAGAGGCAACTAACCTGATCCAAATGATAATTTGTGGCCTTTGTAACGACTGGATTTTTATTTGTATTACTCTTTACACATTATTATTACCTTATATTATAATCATAACCAAGCGCTACACCCGTAAGGGTCATACAGCACTTATTACAATATTAAAATATTCGTGGTGAAGCACTAAACCTGTATGGATCGTACAACACCTATATTATTATAATAAAAAAAGAAGCGCTAAGCCACAAGGGCTATACAGCACAGCACCTATAAATGGGAGTAACTAGGTTAATCTGAAATGGAAGCTCCATTGCCTCACATCAAGAGCCCTTCATCAGCGTCCAAACACTTGCCTTTCAAAGAGTCATACTACCCCTTGGGAATTCCAGGTACGTACCCCTCAAGGAAGGTTCCTTGATGTTGGTGAGGGGCTCTTGATTTAGGGAATTGGATCTGTGCTCCAGTTCCCCGAATTAAGCCTGAATGCCTTCCACATCCCCCCCAGGCGCTGTATATTCCTCCGGGTTTAGCGCTTCCCCCTTGATTTTAATAATAATCCAGGTACGTAATTAGGTCTGATCCATTTTGGGGAATGTAGTTTTATTTCCCTAATTTTTATTTGCCAGTCCAGTTCCTTACATCAAGAGCCCTCACTTGCATCAAGGAACCTTTCATGAGGGTGGGGAGTGTTAACAAGACTGGGTATATTAATGATCTTAAACCTCATCCAAGGAAATTATTAAGGTAGTCAGATTATTATTATATTATTATAATCAAAGGGGAAGCGCTAAACCTGGAGGATTATACAGCGCCTGGGGGGGGATGTGGAAGGCATTCAGGCTTAATTCGGGGAACTGGAGCACAGTTCCAATTCCCTAAATCAAGAGCCCCTCACCAACATCAAGGAACCTTCCTTGAGGGGTTGGTAGTCAGAAAAAGGTCAAAAGAAAGCCAGGAAAAGTGGGCCACCTTTCACAGGCCATAAACTTTCAGTACCGTCCTTGATATAAGTAGTAGTAGTATTATCAGGGGGAGCGCTAAACCCGTAGGGATTATACTGTGCCTGTGGGGGGAAGAATTCGGGGAATTGGAGCAAAAATCCAATACCCTAGATCAAGAGCCCATCACCAGCAACAGGGAACCATCCTTTAGGGGTCCTTGATATAACAGACTATAAATACAATTATTATTATTATTATAATCAAGGGGGAAGCGCTAAACCCGGAGGATTATACAGCGCCTGGGGGGGGATGTGGAAGATATTCAGGCTTAATTCGGGGAACTGGAGCACAGATCCAATTCCCTAAATCAAGAGCCCCTCACCAACATCAAGGAACCTTCCTCGAGGGGCCTATAAATACAGAACAAAATCTGCTGGGATAATTCAGAAACAAAGGATGAAGTCTGTTGCTCACAGAAGTATCCATTATTGTTACTGTCACAGCAAAACAAGCATTATTATCCACTACAACTGTCATTACTGGCTACCTGTTCCCCCCTGTATTTCTTAATTGACAACACTTAGCCACAGGTTCCAACTAAAGCCATCTGAGGCACACATCTGGAGGAGGGACCCATTTTTATTATTGTACATGCATGGGACATCAGAGGCAATCAATGTTACCTGAGAGAGGAGTTTCAGTGTAGCTTTGAGGACTACTGAATTATTTTCACGAGGACATACTAAACCTATATAACTATTATATTTAATTTTTATTTTATTCACAGGGAGGTGCTAAACCTGTGGGGTCACACAGCACTTTGGGAATTATAATAATCAGAGGAAAGCACTAAACCCCTAGGCGTTATACAGTACATGGGGAATAAGATAAGATAAGATTTCGTTCGGATTTTTAACCCCGGAGGGTTAGCCACCCAGGATAACCCAAGAAAGTCAGTGCGTCATCGAGGACTGTCTAACTTATTTCCATTGGGGTCCTTAATCTTGTCCCCCAGGATGCGACCCACACCAGTCGACTAACACCCAGGTACCTATTTGCTGCTAGGTGAACAGGACAACAGGTGTAAGGAAACGTGTCGAAATGTTTCCACCCGCCGGGAATCGAACCCTGGCCCTCCGCGTGTGAAGCGGGAGCTTTAGCCACCAGGCCACCGGGCCATCAGGTTCAGATCTAGGAAGATGAGGACACAGGTTCATTTCCTGGATCAACAGCCACTCACCAGTATCAAGGCACCTCTCTTGAGGGGGGCAAACCTGTAAAGTTATTCAGCACTTGAGAAATGGGAGGTAATCAGGTTTGATCCAACAAAAGGAAGGATAGTGTCAATCTTCAGATCATGAAAGAGCCCCATACCCAACTTGCAGACAGTAGTTACCCCGTTTCCATCCTGTGGGCAATAGTCAAAACTATTACTGTATTAATATATTCGTAGGGAAATGTTGAACATATGTACATGTATATAATTACATTCATATGAAAACACTAAATGTGTAGAGGGTTGTACAGCATGTGGAAAGTGGGAGGCATTCAGGTTCGATCCATGGAAGGAAAAGGAAGGTCCAATTCCTTAGATTAAGAACCCCTCACTAGCACCAAGGAATCTCCCTTGACGGGAGGCATGATGTAGTGCCCTGGAATGGATGATCATTAGATTTGATCCAAGGAATGGAAGGACAATTTCAGTTTCTTGGATCAAGAGCTTTACACTAGTATCAAAGCTCCCCCCACCCTCCTTGGAGGCTGTATTTTTTCTTTTCTAGCGAAATGTAGGGGACTGGGCCCCTACATTATTAGATAAGCAAATTATAGTATGGTGATGGCCTGTTTACAATAATGGATTCAGCTCCAGGATTATTACATTCACAAGAAGCTCTAAACCTATAAGGGGTCATACAGCTTGTAAGGGTCATGTACCACCTGAGGAATGGGAGGATTACATCTTTTCCTTGGATTAAGAGGCCCTCATCAGCATCAAGACACCTCCTGGAGTAGTCAGGAAGGATAACTTTATTTCTCCGTATCACAAGCCTTTCTCCAACACACACACACACACAACTATATCTAAAGGACTGAGCAAAGACTTTCTTACAATTGGATTACAATTGTTCAGTTATAAGTACAGTACAGTGGAACCCCAGATTTCGTCTGCACCGGATATCGTACGATTCAGATTTCGACCACTTTTTGTGGCGAAATTTTGCTCCAGATTTTGTACCTCGTCCCAGAAATCATCCGTATCAGATGCGTCCGTCCGCCTAGAACACCGCCACTCATGCGTACATGTCTCAGTCTGGCTCTGGCACTGGTTGAGTGAGCAGTCATCCGAAACATTTTGTAATCATTGTTTTTGTGCTTGTTTATTGAGTGCGACTGTGAAATAAGCCACCATGGGCCCAAAGAAAGTTTTTAGTGCCAGCCTTTTGGTAAGGAAGGTGAGAAACACGATAGAATTAAAGAAAGAAATTGTAGAAAAATACGAATGTGGGGTACATGTGGCTGAGCTCGCCAGGATGTATGGCAAGTCCAAATCAACAATCAGTTCCATCCTGGCAAAGAGAGTACAAATCAAGGAAGCTGATGTTGCAAAAGGGGTAAATATGCTAATGAAACAGAGATCACAAGCAGTGATTAACAACATTTGTGCAAAGTGGAATGAGGTGAAAACTTTTGTGGAAAAATATCACCCTGACCAAGCTGATACAAGCTGTAACTGCAACATGTTCAGTGACAATACCTTGTCCCATTTTAGGCAAATATTAAAGACACCAGAAACAGAACTCTCTGGACAAATTTTTAGTGCAACAGGGGTCCAGTGCCAGTAAAAGACAAAAGTAAGTAACCCTGGATAGGGCTTTGATACCTGAAGTCCTTATGGAGGGGGATTCCCCTTCCAAACAATAACCTCTGCTCCTCCTCCCTCCCCCCTCCTCACCATCCATACCCCAGCAAGAGTCTTCAATAAAGATAAGTGTGATGTTAAATGTTCATTTATCCATTTCATTAGTCATTTATATTTCTTTCTCATTGTTTTCTGTCTGTAAAACTATAGTTATTCTTTAAAAAAATGTATTTTTTGTTAATATTTTTTGGGTGTCTGGAACAGATTAATTGTATTTGCATTATTTCTTATGGGAAATATTGCTTTGGTTTTTGTCCATTTCGGATTTACACCAACCTTCTGGAATGGATTAAGGACAAAATCCGGGGTTCTACTGTATTTGCAAAAGGCCAAGTGATGGTTACAGTATTTGTCTAAAAATTACATTTATTGGTATTCTCCAGAATTCTTATTATTTCAATCACAGAGAGGAATGCTAAAGCCACTGGGGTTATACAGCATCTGGGAAAATGCCACAAAATATTTAGAGCAGGAGAAAAAGAATTATTGCTTGGTGCCCCAATCAGGATTTGTTAAGCCATTTATGGGAGTCATACTAGTGGTAGGTTAAAAAAAAAAAAAATCATCTTTTACTAATTATTAATTTTTGTCAAGCATAAATACTCATAAAATGCATAATGAAGTTCAACAAACAATTTATGACTGCCACTTTGCTAGAATGAAGTTACAAGTTTTCAAGAAAATGTTAGATGGACTGCTATCTTGTGAGCCTGTGGACAGCCAACACAAATAGCCTGGTAGACTAAGCAGTCAACAGGAGAGCCTGGTTTTAGGCCAGACTGCAGAGGTAGAAAAAGCCCTTGAAATCAGTTACAGGTAAACACAGGTATGATAATGAACTTCAACATCACTTGGCAGTCATTATGAATACACACGATTCATTTAAATATTTTAAATTATTAATTCGTACATTCATGGTGGGTAAATTTCTTACTTCATATTTTCTTCCCATGGAATATAAATTTAATTATTTTAGCAACATACTATATGTCAAAGAACACTGAAGAGCCCAATACAATTACACTTGTAAATTTTTTGATTAACTTAATATACTCTTTTTTTTAGGCTTAAGGCACAGAATATTTACTTCATAAAGACTCTTTGGAAAGTTTGGTTGCTTTGTATTTTTCAGAATTTTGAGTTCTGCCCGTTCGATAATGTCTAAAAGTTGGCGTTCTGGTCGAGTCACAGACGAATCTTCTTCATCCAACTCTACTTTACCAGAAGAAGTAACATTTTCCTTGACCACAATTACTCCACAGGGTTTTAGTCCATAAGCCATTCTCCTAAAAAAGTCTTCCAAATCTGCATCAGTCAAGTGTCCCAAAACCCACTGACACCACACAACATCATAAGTGTTAGGCCTAGGTGAAAAATGCTGGAGGCCTTGACACAAAAATTCACCAATTTTCTTGGAACCCTTGAAGTTCTCCTTTGCTCTGTCTAAAAAATTCTGACACTGCTCAACAAGATCGACTTTACCAAAATGTTTTTGCAGTAAATGTTTGGTAATTCTGCCAATTCCTGCACCACAGTCAACAGCTCGTCCATGTCCAGGAGGATTTTTCATCTTAAACACACTTCGTAAAAATGTGTCAGAGCCACTTATATCAGCTAAATTAAGATGAGCAAACCCTCCAAGCATACCATTGACTGTGGCAGGAACACTGTCCCAGTAAGCTGCTGCGTCAGAGTAAAATGCCGGGTCCTCTTGAGCCACAATAGCCTTGAGTGAAGAGTCCTCTTCATTTTCATCCTGCTTATGCTTTAAACATCCAGTAAGCTCTTCCATTGTAACAGCTTTGGCGACCCAGGTGGCAGCCTCCAGAGCTTGAAGAGTCCCTCACTGACGTTACACACAAGTAAACCACACATAAATAAGTGGGTGGAGCTAATTTTGTGTATGGATGTGAGAGAAGAGCAGCCCAGGCAGCTAGAGGAGTAACTTGAGTAAAGGAACCAAGCAGCAGCAGCAGCAGCAGCAGCAGCAGCAGAGGCAGCAGCAGCAGCAGCAGAGGCAGCAGCAACAGCAGCAGCAGAGGCAGCAGCATGGACGACCATGTAAACAAACACAGCTGTCTCAGTCTATACATCTTATAAAAAAAAATTAAAAAACTATTTGCATCTTAGATAAAATCCATCTAAATAAATGTGCTTAAATGTTTACGTGATTCAATATTTTCCATTTTACCGGTTGGTTTAGGCTGAGAAAAATTCTGTGGCTTTCTTATTTCTTAACTAAAGATGTTATGGTCGAGAATATTCTGTGAGGTAAACCCAAAACACTGATGGTATCTATTGTTTCTCCGTGATGGAATACATCACCTTGCAGTAAGTGACTACCTCACCCATATCCCTCTTTCATGTTATACTTCACTACAATCCATGTATGATGACATTCTCCACTGTTGTTATGTCAGCCTCCACCCGTCCCTCTGGTCCTGATGTTAGTATGTTATGTGACTAGTTCTCTCCCTCGCTGGTGTTAGTATGTTATGTGACTAGTTCTCTCCCTCGCTGATGTTATTATGTTATGTGACTAGTTCTCTCCCTCGCTGATGTTAGTATGTTATGTGACTAGTTCTCTCCCTCGCTGATGTTAGTATGTTATGTGACTAGTTCTCTCCCTCTCTGATGTTAGTATGTTATGTGACTAGTTCTCTCCCTCTCTGATGTTAGTATGTTATGTGACTAGTTCTCTCCCTCGCTGATGTTATTATGTTATGTGACTAGTTCTCTCCCTCGCTGATGTTAGTATGTTATGTGACTAGTTCTCTCCCTCGCTGATGTTAGTATGTTATGTGACTAGTTCTCTCCCTCGCTGATGTTAGTATGTTATGTGACTAGTTCTCTCCCTCTCTGATGTTAGTATGTTATGTGACTAGTTCTCTCCCTCGCTGATGTTAGTATGTTATGTGACTAGTTCTCTCCCTCGCTGATGTTATTATGTTATGTGACTAGTTCTCTCCCTCTGATCTGATGTTATGTGACTAGTTCTCTCCCTCGCTGATGTTAGTATGTTATGTGACTAGTTCTCTCCCTCGCTGATGTTATTATGTTATGTGACGTTCTCTCCCTCGCTGATGTTAGTATGTTATGTGACTAGTTCTCTCCCTCGCTGATATTAGTATGTTATGTGACTAGTTCTCTCCCTCGCTGATGTTATTATGTTATGTGACGTTCTCTCCCTCGCTGATGTTATTATGTTATGTGACTAGTTCTCTCCCTCGCTGGTGTTATGTTATGTGACTAGTTCTCTCCCTCGCTGATGTTAGTATGTTATGTGACTAGTTCTCTCCCTCTCTGATGTTAGTATGTTATGTGACTAGTTCTCTCCCTCTCATGTTAGTATGTTATGTGACTAGTTCTCTCCCTCTGATGTTACTATGTTATGTGACTAGTTCTCTCCCTCTGATGTTACTATGTTATGTGACTAGTTCTCTCCCTCTGATGTTATCATGTTATGTGACTAGTTCTCTCTCTCTCTGATGTTAGTATGTTATGTGACTAGTTCTCTCCCCCTGATGTTAGTATGTTATGTGACTAGTTCTCTCCCTCTCTGATGTTAGTATGTTATGTGACTAGTTCTCTCCCCCTGATGTTAGTATGTTATGTGACTAGTTCTCTCCCTCTCTGATGTTAGTATGTTATGTGACTAGTTCTCTCCCTCTGATGTTACTATGTTATGTGACTAGTTCTCTCCCTCCGATGTTACTGTGTTATGTGACTAGTTCTCTCCCTCTGATGTTACTATGTTATGTGACTAGTTCTCTCCCTCTGATGTTACTATGTTATGTGACTAGTTCTCTCCCTCTCTGATGTTACTATGTTATGTGACATTCTCTCCCTCTCTGATGTTATGCTATGTGACTAGTTCTCTCCCTCTCTGATGTTACTATGTTATGTGACTAGTTCTCTCCCTCTGATGTTATTATGTTATGTGACTAGTTCTCTCCCTCTCTGATGTTACTATGTTATGTGACTAGTTCTCTCCCTCTCTGATGTTGGTATGTTATGTGACTAGTTCTCTCCCTCTCTGATGTTGGTATGTTATGTGACTAGTTCTCTCCCTCTCTGATGTTGGTATGTTATGTGACTAGTTCTCTCCCTCTGATGTTACTGTGTTATGTGACTAGTTCTCTCCCTTTGATGTTACTATGTTATGTGACTAGTTCTCTCCCTCTCTGATGTTACTATGTTATGTGACTAGTTCTCTCCCTCTCTGATGTTACTATGTTATGTGACTAGTTCTCTCCCTCTGATGTTACTATGTTACCTGGAGTTTACCTAGAGAGAGTTCCGGGGGTCAACGCCCCCGCTGCCCGGTCTGTGACCTGGCCTCCTGGTGGATCAGAGCCTGATCAACCAGGCTGTTGCTGCTGGCTGCACGCAAACCAATGTACGAGCCACAGCCCGGCTGATCAGGAACCGACTTTAGGTGCTTGTCCAGTGCCAGCTTGAAGACTGCCAGGGGTCTGTTGGTAATCCCCCTTATGTATGCTGGGAGGCAGTTGAACAGTCTCGGGCCCCTGACATTTATTGTATGGTCTCTTAACGTGCTAGTGACACCCCTGCTTTTCATTGGGGGGATGTTGCATCGTCTGCCAAGTCTTTTGCTTTCGTAGTGAGTGATTTTCGTGTGCAAGTTCGGTACTAGTCCCTCTAGGATTTTCCAGGTGTATATAATCATGTATCTCTCCCGCCTGCGTTCCAGGGAATACAGGTTCAGGAACCTCAAGCGCTCCCAGTAATTGAGGTGTTTTATCTCCGTTATGCGCGCCGTGAAGGTTCTCTGTACATTTTCTAGGTCAGCAGTTTCACCTGCCTTGAAAGGTGCTGTTAGTGTGCAGCAATATTCCAGCCTAGATAGAACAAGTGACCTGAAGAGTGTCATCATGGGCTTTGCCTCCCTAGTTTTGAAGGTTCTCATTATCCATCCTGTCATTTTTCTAGCAGATGCGATTGATACAATGTTATGGTCCTTGAAGGTGAGATCCTCCGACATGATCACTCCCAGGTCTTTGACATTGGTGTTTCGCTCTATTTTGTGGCCAGAATTTGTTTTGTACTCTGATGAAGATTTAATTTCCTCGTGTTTACCATATCTGAGTAATTGAAATTTCTCATCGTTGAACTTCATATTGTTTTCTGCAGCCCACGGAAAGATTCGGTTGATGTCCGCCTGGAGCCTTGCAGTGTCTGCAATGGAAGACACTGTCATGCAGATTCGGGTGTCATCTGCAAAGGAAGACACGGTGCTGTGGCTGACATCCTTGTCTATGTCGGATATGAGGATGAGGAACAAGATGGGAGCGAGTCTGTGCCTTGTGGAACAGAGCTTTTCACCGTAGCTGCCTCGGACTTGACTCTGTTGACGACTACTCTCTGTGTTCTGTTAGTGAGGAAATTCTAGATCCATCGACTGACTTTTCCTGTTATCCCTTTAGCACGCATTTTGTGCGCTATTACGCCATGGTCACACTTGTCGAAGGCTTTTGCAAAGTCTGTATATATTACATCTGCATTCTTTTTATCTTCTAGTGCATTTAGGACCTTGTCATAGTGATCCAATAGTTGAGACAGACAGGAGCGACCTGTTCTAAACCCATGTTGCCCTGGGTTGTGTAACCGATGGGTTTCTAGATGGGTGGTGATCTTGCTTCTTAGGACCCTTTCAAAGATTTTTATGATAATGGGATGTTATATGACTAGTTCTCTCCCTCTCTGATGTTACTATGTTATGTGACTAGTTCTCTCCCTCTGATGTTATTATGTTATGTGACTAGTTCTCTCCCTCTGATGTTACTATGTTATGTGATTAGTTCTCTCCCTCTCTGATGTTACTATGTTATGTGACTAGTTCTCTCTGATGTTACTATGTTATGTGACTAGTTCTCTCCCTCTCTGATGTTGGTATATTATGTGACTAGTTCTCTCCCTCTGATGTTACTATGTTATGTGACTAGTTCTCTCCCTTTGATGTTACTATGTTATGTGACTAGTTCTCTCCCTCTGATGTTACTATGTTATGTGACTAGTTCTCTCCCTTTGATGTTATTATGTTATGTGACTAGTTCTCTCCCTCTCTGATGTTACTATGTTATGTGACTACTTCTCTCCCTCTCTGATGTTACTATGTTATGTGACTAGTTCTCTCCCTCTGATGTTACTATGTTATGTGCCTAGTTATCTCCCTTTGATGTTACTATGTTATGTGACTAGTTCTCTCCCTCTCTGATGTTAGTATGTTATGTGACTAGTTCTCTCCCTCTCTGATGTTACTATGTTATGTGACTAGTTCTCTCCCTCTGATGTTACTATGTTATGTGACTAGTTCTCTCCCTTTGATGTTACTATGTTATGTGACTAGTTCTCTCCCTCTGATGTTACTATGTTATGTGACTAGTTCTCTCCCTTTGATGTTATTATGTTATGTGACTAGTTCTCTCCCTCTCTGATGTTACTATGTTATGTGACTACTTCTCTCCCTCTCTGATGTTACTATGTTATGTGACTAGTTCTCTCCCTCTGATGTTACTATGTTATGTGCCTAGTTATCTCCCTTTGATGTTACTATGTTATGTGACTAGTTCTCTCCCTCTCTGATGTTAGTATGTTATGTGACTAGTTCTCTCCCTCTCTGATGTTACTATGTTATGTGACTAGTTCTCTCCCTCTGATGTTACAATGTTATATGACTAGTTCTCTCCCTCTCTGATGCTACTATGTTATGTGACTAGTTCTCTCTCCCTCTGATGTTACTATGTTATGTGACTAGTTCTCTCCCTCTCTGATGTTACTATGTTATGTGACTAGTTCTCTCTCTCTCTCTCTGATGTTGGTATGTTATGTGACGTTCTCTCCCTCTGATGTTACTATGTTATGTGACTAGTTCTCTCCCTCTGATGTTACTATGTTATGTGACAAGTTCTCTCCCTCTCTGATGTTGGTATGTTATGTGACTAGTTCTCTCACTCTGATGTTACTATGTTATGTGACTAGTTCTCTCCCTCTCTGATGTTACTATG
>NC_091314.1:29881169-29943669 GCF_038502225.1 Cherax quadricarinatus
AATAAAATGATGCACTAGCAAAATTACCAGTAAATAGAGAATGTTGGATATAATTTTATTTTCAAACAAGCTGAAAAACCATTGTTAGAAAACTGGTTGATGAGTTTGAAGTAGAACAGAACAAATAGGAACTAGCGGATCCATTGTCCATTGTAAAGAAATGTATTGGGTAAGATACACGTTTAAGTTATAAATGTCAATGTTAGACTAGCACTAAGCCCCTCAAGGGAGGTTCATTGATGCTGATGAGGGGCTCTTGCACCAAGGAATTGAAACTATCCTCCCTTTCCTTGGATTGAATCTGATTGCTCCAGACCCTGTATGACTCCCATGGGTTAAGTGCTCTCCCGTAAATATAAGCATCTCTGGCAGTTTATATAGAGATGTCAGCCACATTAAATGTAAAATGTGCGGACAGAGCAGGGTCATACACTAGAACAGTGGCTCTTAACCAGAAGTACGTGTATTTCCTGGGGGTACAAGACAATGATCATATCAAAATACAATGTCTATGAAAGATATGGAATAACATTTTAAAAATTACTGTAACATATATTTTATTTTTATGCAACACACCTGTTTAAGTTAATGTAGTATGCTATTTTCTTCTAAATGCTTACTCATGCCTTTGAACAACACAAAGAAATCAAGCACTTTCTTAGGAACTAAAGAAGCAATATTGCTGATGTTTTTTAAAACATGGAGTTCATTTTATCTCTGGTATACTTGGCATATATATTCACACACTTGAAGGCTCTCATTCTTTTTGCTACCTACTATTTGTTTGAGACAGCTTTGTCAATACTTCCCCTATGTACATAAAAACAAAGGCTAGAAACCATCTCAGTGCCATTATACACCAAAATCACAAGCCACTTTTTTCCATTACACGTATTAAAAGTGAGACCTCTCCCTTTATACTGTTAGATGCCCCTGTGTACTTCCCAGTTTAATGTAGTGGGGCAGATGCATTTTGGTGGATTTTCCTTTTTTCTTCTTTTAAGCCTTTTCTTGTACAAGCTATTCCTTACAGAACTCTTAAAGTGGATTGTTATTTGGAATCACGTGGATAAGAGGTAGACGGCGCCTTCGTCTGGAAACATCGTTGAAGGGGACCCCATTTTGTGCAAAACAGTGTCCTGAACATACCAGCTTGCTTGACCTGGGTGTGGTTGAAGGTTAGGGTTTCCATGTAAATATGTGTTCCCTTTTAATTGATGCATTATTTCAGAGCCTTTTCTCAGTTAGAAAACAATGATAGTGCAGAGCACTGTTTTATGTTGCCCATGGTATTTCTAAAGAATGGACAGTACAAAACCCACTTCTCAAATTATAATTCAGATTTAAATCTATTTTGAATAAATTTGTACTCTATTTTTTTTTTTTTTTTTTTTTTGACAGAAGTGAAGTGAACAAGTTGAATGCTGAAGGCCAGACTCTTCAGGCTATAGAGGTACAGTAATTCTGTCTGTATTTAGTTATTATTTTGGGTTCTTTTGAAGTTCATACACTTACCTAGGCTAACTAAAAGTAATGCGCAGGATGATAATGTGTGTCGAAGAGAGTATGATTAACCCTTTCACTGTCGGTCCTGTAATATTATGGCTTGCAAGCCAGTGTCTGTCCTGTAATACTACACCAAAATTCTGGCGCCTTCAAATCTGGTGGAAGAAAGCTGGTAGGCCTGCATGTAAGAGAATGGGTCGGTGTGCTCAAAAAATCAGGGTGGCTGCAGTGCATTGTGGGAGTGGCAGTTCAGTACACCTTCACCATGTCTAGAGGTAAGGAATACCTCACTTCCCAGTGAATTGGGACTCTTCCCTTCCCAAGTAATAGTTCTGACACAGATGGAAGTATCAGTGAAGATGAATTTCATGGTTTTGAGGAGTTTTTGACTCAAAGCAATGCCCAAGATACCAGAAATAGTGCTGAAAACCCAGATGTCCATCAGCCTTCCACCTCTGGTGCTGGGCCATCTCGTTCATGCTCAGTTGTCCCACAGCGAAAGAGGAAACTCATATTTTCTCATGTCAAAGAATAAGTAAGTAAGTAGGTTTATTCAGGTATACATAAATACAGTTACATAGATTATCATACATAGCAGCATATGTGTAGAGAACCTAGGATAACCCAAAAAGTCAGACAGTGACTTATTTCCACGTGGGTGGTGGGGAAGACTGTGTGGGTGGTGGGGAAGACAGCATGGTTGGTGGGGAAGACTGTGTGGGTGGTGGGGAAGACAGCATGGTTGGTGGGGAAGACAGTATGGTTAATGGGTAATGTTACAATTGGGATGGATAATATACATGCGGCAGCTGGTGGTGGTGTAATGCATCATGTAGCACCAGCAGCACCCCAGGCTGGTAGCTATGCTGCTGCCTCAGCACATCCACAGCAAAGGCCACCTTGAACCACCCCACACACAATAACCTGCACAACCACAACAACTTACCCACAAAAATGCAGACACTCGTTTTATGTGTGAGGAGTGTAAAACAGCACTGTGCATAACACCATGTTTCAAAGTCCCACAAGCTGCTGCACTTCTAGGAACATGTCCACTGACATTATGTGTATATATACATTATAGAACATTAGTAATAAACAACTTTTTTAATTGTTAGTTTGTGTAAACATGTTTTGTAAACATAATGAAAATATTTGTACAGTTATTGTGTTGGTAGGTAAGACACATAGGCAACAGTTAGGCAACTTCATTCCGAAACATTTCGCCTACACAGTAGGCTTCTTCAGTCGAATACAGAAAGTAGGCAGGAACAGTAGAGATGTGAAGACGATGTAATCAGTCCATCACCCTTGAAGTCGTAGAATTTGAGGTTGTCAGTCCCTCGGCCTGGAGAAGTTCAGTTCCATAGTCAGGAACTATCTGAAAATCAAGCGACAGTGCGGAGACTTAAATACTGTCAGAAGGAGAGGTGCAGAGTAGTAGTAGTAGTAGTAGTGAGAATGTACCCACTGAGAGGTCAGGTCCCTCTCAGATCCAACAGTTCTCACTTGGAAGGGTTGTCTAAGGCGTTTTCTGTACCAAGAGGCCATGTGTTGCAGTGTCTGACAAGATGAACATCAAAATGGTATACAATACCGACAGGTTGGTAGGTAAGACACATAGGCAACAGTTAGGCAACTTTATTCCGAAACGTTTCACCTACACAGTAGGCTTCTTCAGTCGAATACAGAAAGTAGGCAGGAACAGTAGAGATGTGAAGATGATGTAATCAGTCCATCACCCTTGAAGTCATAGAATTTGAGGTTGTCAGTCCCTCGGCCTGGAGAAGTTCAGTTCCATAGTCAGGAACTATCTGAAGATCAAGCGACAGTGCGGAGACTTAAATACTGTCAGAAGGAGAGGTGCAGAGTAGTAGTAGTAGTAGTGAGAATGTACCCACTGAGAGGTCAGGTCCCTCTCAGATCCATCAGTTCTCACTTGGAAGGGCTGTCTAAGGCATTTTCTGTACCAAGAGGCCATGTGTTGCAGTGTCTGACAAGATGAACATCAAAATGGTATACAATACCGACAGGTTGGTAGGTAAGACACATAGGCAACAGTTAGGCAACTTTATTCCGAAACGTTTCGCCTACACAGTAGGCTTCTTCAGTCGAATACAGAAAGTAGGCAGGAACAGTAGAGATGTGAAGACGATGTAATCAGTCCATCACCCTTGAAGTCATAGAATTTGAGGTTGTCAGTCCCTCGGCCTGGAGAAGTTCAGTTCCATAGTCAGGAACTATCTGAAGATCAAGCGACAGTGCAGAGACTTAAATACTGTCGGAAGGAGAGGTGCAGAGTAGTAGTAGTAGTAGTAGTAGTGAGAATGTAGCCACTGAGAGGTCAGGTCCCTCTCAGATCCAACAGTTCTCACTTGGAAGGGTTGTCTAAGGCATTTTCTGTACCAAGAGGCCATGTGTTGCAGTGTCTCACAAGATGAACATCAAAATGGTATACAATACCGACAGGTTGGTAGGTAAGACACATAGGCAACCGTTAGGCAACTTTATTCCGAAACGTTTCGCCTACACAGTAGGCTTCTTCAGTCGAATACAGAAAGGAGGCAGGAACAGTAGAGATGTGAAGACGATGTAATCAGTCCATCACCCTTGAAGTCGTAGAATTTGAGGTTGTCAGTCCCTCGGCCTGGAGAAGTTCAGTTCCATAGTCAGGAACTATCTGAAGATCAAGCGACAGTGCGGAGACTTAAATACTGTCGGAAGGAGAGGTGCAGAGTAGTAGTAGTAGTAGTGAGAATGTAGCCACTGAGAGGTCAGGTCCCTCTCAGATCCAACAGTTCTCACTTGGAAGGGTTGTCTAAGGCAACAGTATTTAAGTCTCCGCACTGTCGCTTGATCTTCAGATAGTTCCTGACTATGGAACTGAACTTCTCCAGGCCGAGGGACTGACAACCTCAAATTCTACAACTTCAAGGGTGATGGACTGATTACATCGTCTTCACATCTCTACTGTTCCTGCCTACTTTCTGTATTCGACTGAAGAAGCCTACTGTGTAGGCGAAACGTTTCGGAATAAAGTTGCCTAACTGTTGCCTATGTGTCTTACCTACCAACCTGTCGGTATTGTATACCATTTTGATGTTCAGTTATTGTGTTGCATACAATGAGTGGATATATAAACATTATGCATTATATTGGTCTCACAGGCCACAAAAGTTACTTGAAAAAATAAAATATTAGAAAAGAAAAGAAAAATAGAATAAAAGTAAAAATAATATTACCGAGTGAGCGGAAGTCGCCGATGTTGCCGTCAGCTGTTCACTTTGTCAACTTCACACCTCTATATCTCGGTAACTACTGATCGCAAAATTTTTATATTTATTGTAGGAAGTCTGAATAAATGAAGAATGGGTATAATTGAAAACTGCTGCACGAGTGAAACGCTGTAAAGGGAAGTACAGTGCTATAAAGTGAGGCCGGCGTATAGTAGTTGAACCATACTCTGCAGTCTACAATAACAAGTGACATAAAACCAAAAATGTCTCTAATTAACAAATTACATTAATTATTAACACTGAATTGTTTAGCAGATTTTTAAAGTATGAATGAAGAGAGAAAACCATTACTGAAGTAACTGGTGCCAGGGTGCAGGCACTGTAATGGCAGGATGCAGGATCTGTAATTACTGCCAGGGTGCAGGCACTGTAGTGCCAGGGTGCAGGCACTAGTGCCTGGGTGCAGGTATTGTAGTGCCAGGGTGCAGGCACTGTAATGCCAGGGTGCAGGCACTGTAACTACTGTCAGGGTGTAAGCACTGTAACTACTGCCAGAGTGCAGGCACTGTAACTACTGCCAGGGTGCAGGTATTGTAACTACATCCATGGTGCAGGCACTGTAACTGCCAGGGTGCAGGCACTGTAACTACTGCCAGGGTGCAGGTATTGTAACTACAGTAAGTTTAGTGCTGAGCGATGGCGACTTTTAGCATTTGTGTAATTAGTTAATTCTGAGTTTGTTTCAGCTCCTTACCTCAGAGATCAAAGTGCATCCTGATAACCCAGAGTTGTTTCTTCTGAGAGCACAAAACCTGCTGAAGCTTGACAAGTATAAAGGTAAAGTATTTTTTATTTTTTATTTCATTACTACCTTCCTTAGAAAAGCTGACATTTCTGTAACAGATTAGATAAGTGCCCTTAATACATATATACGTGTGGTGCATATAGTGTATGTTACTATTATATTGTGCATTATTATTTTTATTTTTTTTTTCATCACTAGCTAATGCTAACTACCTCCAATACTTTATACTTCTTTCTTACTGCTATTAATTGCTCATAATTTTAAGTTACAAGTCTAATCTTACTCCAAATTAATATTATTCATTGTTCTTACCTGTCCATTTAATTTTGTTTACCACTACTTGTTTTTTTAGTCACTTTTTATTGTGTGTGCAATTAGTGTATATTCCAATTACTTTTTTGCAAGTACCAAAACTATCTTTTGCTAGCTAGTACCAACTACCTCATTTTTTTACTTTTTATTGTGCAGTAAACTGCTCAACTTATTTAATATTACAAATCAGATCTTACTCCTAAACCAATATTATTTCATAGTGACTATCTGTCCATTTAACTTTGTTTACCATTACTTAATTTTAGTCCCTTATATATTTTTTCCTTTATTTTAGCTTTATATAACTACCTTAGTTCATATATTCACAATTGTTAAAATAATCAAGGTGCTATTCTCAGGTGCTAAAGTGTAATATGTTCACTATTTTTCCATTATATTCCAAAGCTCATTTATTTGATTACCACTTTATTGTTTACCACAACTTATATTAGTCCCTTTTATATTATAATTTTATATTATAATTCTAACTAAAGAATTACCTTTAAAGTACTACCTACTATCATATTCCCAAGCTCCATTATTTGATCATTACTTTATTTGTTCACCACAAATTATTTTAGTCCCTTTTATATTGTCTCCTTTTTTTTAGCTTTAAAAAACTACCTTAGCTCATTATTTTTACATTTGTTAAATAATTCAGGTGCTATTTTTTAGCTTTAGAATATTTACTTTGTTTTATACTTAATTCTAACTATAGATTCACTACAAATCTTATGATTACAAGCATTGATCCTGATACCAACCTCTTATTGAATGACTTAAATGAATCAAACAGTTACTGTAATTACTACACAGCAGAACAATCAAAGGCACTTCTCAGAGCCAACAAAAACATAACTGTTTTTAACTACAATATCAGATCTTTAAGCAAGCATTACGATGACCTCATAGCATTACTAAATTCCTTGCATGCCAATATGTCCATCATTACACTAACTGAAACCTGGCTAAAGCCTGATACTACAGATGTCTATGCCATTCCTGGTTACACATCCATACACAACTGTAGGACAGATCAACAAGGGGGTGGCACAGCTATATACTACTCAGACCAACTAGAATGTATCACTAATACTTGCACAAGGGATGAACATGGGGAATATATAATAGCTAAATTCAAATCCAAATACCTACAAAAACCTCTCACATTGATAAACATCTACAGAGTTCCTCCACAGTCAAACATTAGCCAATTTAGTCAAAACCTAGGAAGTATGATAACTGATGCACGCATAAACAAAGATCACTTACTACTCTCAGGTGACTTCAGTATAAATCTCCTGCAAGACCAGGACCCACACGTTACTGAATTCACAAACACAATGAGTAACTGCATGTTGCTACCAACAGTAACAAAACCTACAAGAGTTACGGAGACTAGTGTTTCCCTACTTGACCACATCTGGACCAACACCATATCCCCTTTAAAATCAGGCATAATTACAGATAATACCACAGACCACTACCCTACTTTCCTCATAACAACTCTTGGTAAAATACCCCAAGACACTACTAAAGTCACCTTCAGACTTCACAATGAGGCAGCCATTAATAACCTCACAACAGCAGTAACAAACATTGACTGGCACACTGAGCTAGAAATCTATACAGATATTGACGAATGTATTAATAATTTTCTAAAAAAGACCCAATACCTCTATAACAAGCACTGCCCTAAAAAAACTAAACAGATGACAGCTAAGAGACTGAACAGTCCCTGGCTAACACCCAGCATTCTCAAATCCATAAATACAAAACACCGATATGAAAAACAGTACAGAATGGGTCACATAACCAGAGACCAAACAAAACGTTACTCGTCAATCCTAACCAGCCTGATAAGAAGGGCAAAAAAATTGTATTATGAGAACAGATTATCCAACTTACGAGGTGATATAAAAAAGACCTGGAAAACCCTATCAGAAATTCTGGGAACAAAAAAGATATCACGAAATAGCGAAATAAAATTAGCAAAATCAGATGAACCCCAACTCCCACCAACAGAAACAGCAAACAGACTCAATGATTTCTTCTCCACTATAGGACAAAACCTTGCCAATAAAATCCCAAGCTCAGATACCCCACCAAATGACTACCTCACTGGCAACTACCCGAACACACTGTTCCTAGCTCCGACTAACCCATACGAAGTCTCCCTTATTATCAACGCACTAAAAAACAAGGCAGGAGATTTAAATACCTTACCACCCCTTATATACAAAAAAGTGTCACAAGTGCTATCACCAATCATTGCAACACTCTTTAACAAATCCATTGAATCCTCCACCTTCCCTACAGTTCTCAAAATAGCAAGGGTCACCCCGATCCATAAAGGAGGAGACCAAACAGAGTTGAATAACTATAGGCCAATATCCAATTTACACCCTCTCTCAAAAATCTTCGAAAAATTAATTCATAAACGAATCTACTCCTACCTCATCTCCCAAAACATACTCAACCCCTGCCAATTTGGATTCAGGCCTAATAAAAATACTAATGATGCTATTATACACATGCTAGAACATATATACACTGCAATAGAGAAAAAAGAAGTCCCACTGGGGATCTTCATTGACTTACGTAACGCTTTTGATACAGTTGACCATGACTTGCTCCACGTAAAATTGTCACACTATGGTATAAGAGGGCACTCCCTCAAGTCATACCTCAGCAACAGAAGCCAATATGTGTATGCAAACAGGGCAAGCTCTTCCGCACAACCAATTACAGTTGGTGTCCCACAGGGAAGTGTCCTTGGCCCTCTTCTCTTTCTCCTATACATAAATGACCTACCAAATGCTTCGCAATTACTCAAACCCACACTATTTGCAGATGACACTACATATGTCTTCTCTCACCCGAGTCCAGTCACGCTAGCCAATACTGTAAATACCGAATTACAGAAAATATCTACCTGGATGAGGACTAACAAACTTACACTAAACATTGACAAAACCTACTTCATTCAGTTTGGTAACAGAGCTACAGATGTCCCTCTTAACATAATGATAAACGGATCACCTATCACAAAGCTAACAGAGGGAAAATTCTTAGGAATCCACCTTGATAATACAGGTCTCCCTCAACATTCACGTTTTCAGCTTTCGTGGGCTTCACACATTCGCGAATTCCCAACCGCCAAATTCCCAGCCACCAAATTCCCAGCCGCCAAATCATATTCAAGTTTCCCGCCACCTGCGAGTCCCTACTACCCTCCCTCCGACCCCTGCAACTGGCAGCCAGCCCTCCCACCACTCAGTGTGGTGAGTGTTTTGTTTGTTCATTATTTGCTATTAAACTACAGTATAAATAATGTAAACACATTCATGACTGCATATTGGAATGGCTATTTGAACAGGTATTGGACGGTGACATCATGTGTTTACTCTTGAACACAGCAAAGAATCAAACATTTCTGCTACTGCTAATAATAACAATAATAATAATAATAATAATAATAATAATACGATATAATTGAAGAAGGAAATTGTACAAAAATACGAGGGAGTGGTTGACACATCGTCAGTGTGGCTTTATTTATGCTGGAGTGAACATTAGTCTCCCTGCTCTTCCAAACATTTCACAATAATTCATTGTTTGGTGCTTGTAGATTGAGTGTGACTGGAGTGGTTGAGGTAGTGATAGAGGTGATAGAGGCAGTGGTAGAGGCAGTGGTAGAGGCGGTGGTAGAGGCGGTGGTAGAGGCAGTGGTAGAGGCAGTGGTAGAGGCAGTGAGAGGCAGTGGTAGAGGCAGTGGTAGAGGCAGTGATATTTACTAACATATATGTTATAAATAATAATAGTACATTATGAATAACATTTATTATTATTATTATAAATGTTATTAATATTAACATGTACTATTATTATTTATAACATACGTATATGTTAGTAAATACCACTGCCTCTATCACTGCCTCTATCACTGTCTCTATCACTGTCTCTATCACTGCCTCTATCACTGCCTCTACCACTGCCTCAACCGCTGAATTATTGTGAAATGTTTGGAAGAGCAGGGAGACTAATGTTCACTCCAGCATAAACAAAGTCACACTGACAATGTGTCAACAACTCCCTCGTATTTTTGTACAATTTCCTTCTTCAATTATATCGTATTATTATTATTATTATTATTATTATTATTATTATTATTATTATTGTTATTATTAGCAGTAGCAGAAATGTTTGATTCTTTGCTGTGTTCAAGAGTAAACACATGATGTCACCGTCCAATACCTGTCCAAATAGCCATTCCAATATGCAGTCATGAATGTGTTTACATTATTTATACTGTAGTTTAATAGCAAATAATGAACAAACAAAACACTCACCACACTGAGTGGTGGGAGGGCTGGCTGCCAGTTGTGGGGGTTGGAGGGAGGGTAGTAGGGACTGGCATTGGTTGAGGAAGTGGTGGAGACAGTGGTGGAGTCTGTGGTATTTAATAACATACATGTTATTAAAGCATAACATGTATATATTTAGTACAACTTACGACGTTTTCATGTATTTTATGATTGTTCATGGTTCAACAAGTTAAGCAGTATTGTATTATATTTCCCTACAATATATTGGGGCACCAAACATTCACGGTTTTTCAACATTCGCGAGGCTCTTGATCCCCTAACCCTCGCGAATGTTGAGGGACACCTGTAGACTCAAATTTCATACACATATACAACAAATTTCTAAGAAAATTTCCAAGATTGTAGGCATACTATCGAAGATGCGGTACTATGCTCCACAGTCAGCCCTCCTGGCCCTATATCACTCTCTTATTTACCCCTATCTCACCTATGGAATTTGTACATGGGGCTCAACAACAATTAACCATCTCAGACCATTAATTACCCAACAAAAGGCTGCAGTTAGAATGATAACAAATTCTCACTACAGGCAGCACACTCCACCAATATTCAAAACACTCAACCTACTCACCATACAAAACATCCATACTTATTATTGCACCTATTACATACATAGAACACTTAACTCTGATATTAACCCTCCCCTCAAACATCTCCTTGCCATCCTCAACAGAACACATGACCATAACACAAGGCACAGATCACTCTTTGATGTTCCTCGTGTCCATCTCACGCTATGCAAAAACTCAATGCACATAAAAGGCCCTAAAATCTGGAATTCATTACCTGTAAATATAAAAGAAACACTACCTGTTTATAAATTCAAGTCTCTTCTCAAAGATCACTTACTCACCCAAAACCAAAACCAAATAAATACTGAATAACTGAACCTTATAAATTGTGTATCTTAAATGTTTCTCACAATTATATCACATAAATGTTAAACCTAAAACCCAATCTAACTTTATTATTTTTTAAATACACTACCTAACAGAATACTCCATTTGACTGAATGTACAACAATGCATGCAACCATATGACCTGTCTTTGTAATACTCATTTGTGCTTTATAGTTATCTGTTTACAATAATGTTTTATCACTGATTTCATCATTGCTTAGTTAATCTTAAGTTAATTTTAAGCCAGCCCGTAATGCTATGCATATAAGTGGCTTTGGCATGCTGCTCTTACCTGTATTTTTTTGTACCTCTGTATGTGTGCTCAAATTATTAAATAAATAAATAAATAAATAAATAAATTCAAAATTATTCATGCTTGAATTTGATTTTTTTTTTTAATTTTCTTTAAGCAATAAATTTCATTAATCCTGATTTTTTGCTTCTCATTTATGCACTGTTTAATTTCATCTTTCTTTTCCACAACCACCCAGGGAGGGCTGTTGTTGTGTCACATGAATGTTGAATGTAAGCCTGTTAAATGCTTTGAACTTTTGTAAGATTTCTGGTCTTTCTGTCTCATGAACTTACACATACATCTGATATAGTACTCCTTATCTTTAGTTGTTCTTAGTGCTGTAGTTTCTATTATGAGACCTATTTTAAGGTGGCCACAAGAGCAGTGATCCCTGGAATTGTTAATGAGCAGATACTGTGTAACAACTTGTTTAACCCCCAGGTCCCCCTACCCACCCAATTACAATGGAACCTCGGTTATCGGCCGTAATCCACTTCACAAGGTCGGCCTAAATCGGAAAGGGCCGAAAACCGCAGTAATATTTCCCATAAGAATTACTGTAAATACAATTAGTCCGTTCCAGACACTCAAAAATATTAATAAAAAATAATTTTTTTCAAGATTAACTATGGTTTTACATACAGAAAACAATGAAAAATATATATAAAGCATAAATTTTAATGATAAATGAACATTACATACCTTAATTGAAGATTCTTGTTGGCATATTGAAGAAGGTGAGGAGGGGAGAGGGAGTTGGGAATCCCCCTCCATAAGGACTTCAGGTATCAAAACCTTCTGTAGGGTTACTTCCCTTCTTTGTCATTTACTGCCACAGTACATTCATTACTTACCTTAAAATATTTGTAGTCTTAACCCTTTGACTGTCGCAGCCCCAAATCCTGAAGTGTCTCCAGGTGTTGAAGAATATTAAAAAAAAAATAATTTTTTCTTATGAAAATGTTAAGATTAATTTTCTAATTGTTTTAAGCCTTAGAGCAAATTTTTGCAATCAGTACTTATGGAGATATAGAGGTGTAAAGTTGGCAGAAAATGAGCCATGAATTTCAACAGTGGAAATACTGCTCACCCAGTAAAGTTTTTTTTACTCCCATTCAAAGGTATCTTGCTTTTTCCACTACAGGTCTGCCATCACAAATCCGGCAATCAGTTATTCGGTTCCTTCAGTTATTCGGCACTAATTTTGGCTAGCATAATTTCAAATTTCCAGGGTCGCCACACCAATCTGCTGGTACTGTTTGGTGGCGCTACTTGCTGCATAAGTCATTCCAATTTCTTTTTCTCCATTTATTGTTTTAACCTGCTTACTTTTAGCCCTAGCCATGGTTCCAATGAATAAAAGAAATGCTTCTCATTATGTAAAGCACCTACATAGTACATTATCCATTAAAGATAAGGTGGCTTTGAAGCCACTGTCGGTTGTCATGAGCTCAGTCTCATGAAGCAGGAGAATATGCTTTATTAATACGCTAATATCAACACTACAGCTTATTTGCCAATCACAATTGATCTAATATGACATAAGAAACAATATAAAATAAAGCATGTTAAATACTCCAGAATGAATAATATTTGGCATAATACCGAGCAGTTCGACAGAGTTATGAAGAGGATATGGTAAACAAATACCATTCTCCTATCCTTGTCTTGGGGCTTATATTAGAGAAAACGGAGTATAGCACATGGCTAACTATGATATACACTCGTACTCCACCATAAACATGAAACAAAAAAGTTATTTTCTCTCTATAGATTATCACACATAGTAGCATATGTGTAGAGAACCTAGGATAACCCCAAAAGAGTCAACGTGGCTTATTTTTAGTACCTGGCTTGGATTAGCCATATATGATTTTTGGTAAATATTCGATTCTCAGCCAGGGTAGAAACATTAGGTGTGTTTCTTTACACCTGTTGTCTATGTTTACCCATCAGTAAATGGGTACCTGGGTGTTAGTCGACTAGTGTGGGTGTTATCCTGGGACACTGACCCAATTTTCTTGAAATACTCAGCATAACAAGTGGCTTTCTATACAGTAGTATGTCACTGATGTCAGCTAGGCCTGTATACCTTGTACATGCACTTGTAGTAAATAAAGATGTTAATATTATTATTATTATTATTTTTTTTTTTTTTTTTTCAACAAGTCGGCCGTCTCCCACCGAGGCAGGGTGACCCAAAAAAGAAAGAAAATCCCCAAAAAGAAAATACTTTCATCATCATTCAACACTTTCACCACACTCGCACATTATCACTGTTTTTGCAGAGGTGCTCAGAATACAACAGTCTAGAAGCATACACATATAAAGATACACAACATATCCCTCCAAACTGCCAATATCCCAAACCCCTCCTTTAAAGTGCAGGCATTGTACTTCCCATTTCCAGGACTCAAGTCCGACTATATGAAAATAACCGGTTTCCCTGAATCCCTTCACTAAATATTACCCTGCTCACACTCCAACAGATCGTCAGGTCCCAAGTACCATTCGTCTCCATTCACTCCTATCTAACACGCTCACGCACGCTTGCTGGAAGTCCAAGCTCCTTGCCCACAAAACCTCCTTTACCCCCTCTCTCCAACCCTTTCGAGGACGACCCCTACCCCGCCTTCCTTCCCCTATAGATTTATATGCTTTCCATGTCATTCTACTTTGATCCAATTTCTCTAAATGACCAAACCACCTCAACAACCCCTCTTCTGCCCTCTGACTAATACTTTTATTAACTCCACACCTTCTCCTAATTTCCACACTCCAAATTTTCTGCATAATATTTACACCACACATGCCCTTAAACAGGACATCTCCACTGCCTCCAACCGTCTCCTCGCTGCTGCATTTACCACCCAAGCTTCACACCCATATAAGAGTGTTGGTACTACTATACTTTCATACATTCCCTTCTTTGCCTCCATAGATAACGTTTTTTGACTCCACATATACCTCAACGCACCACTCACCTTTTTTCCCTCATCAATTCTATGATTAACCTCATCCTTCATAAATCCATCCGCCGACACGTCAACTCCCAAGTATCTGAAAACATTCACTTCTTCCATACTCCTCCTCCCCAATTTGATATCCAATTTTTCTTTATCTAAATCATTTGACACCCTCATCACCTTACTCTTTTCTATGTTCACTTTCAACTTTCTACCTTTACACACATTCCCAAACTCATCCACTAACCTTTGCAATTTTTCTTTAGAATCTCCCATAAGCACAGTATCATCAGCAAAAAGTAACTGTGTCAATTCCCATTTTGAATTTGATTCCCCAAAATTTAATCCCACCCCTCTCCCGAACACCCTAGCATTTACTTCCTTTACAACCCCATCTATAAATATATTAAACAACCATGGTGACATTACACATCCCTGTCTAAGACCTACTTTTACCGGGAAGTAGTCTCCCTCTCTTCTACACACCCTAACCTGAGCCTCACTATCCTCATAAAAACTCTATACAGCATTTAATAACTTACCACCTATTCCATATACTTGCAACATCTGCCACATTGCTCCTCTATCCACTCTATCATATGCCTTTTCTAAATCCATAAATGCAATAAAAACTTCCCTACCTTTATCTAAATACTGTTCACATATATGCTTCAATGTAAACACTTGATCTACACATCCCCTACCCACTCTGAAACCTCCTTGCTCATCCGCAATCCTACATTCTGTCTTACCTCTAATTCTTTCAATTATAACCCTACCGTACACTTTTCCTGGTATACTCAGTAAGCTTATTCCTCTATAATTTTTACAGTCTCTTTTGTCCCCTTTCCCTTTATATAAAGGGACTATACATGCTCTCCGCCAATCCCTAGGTACCTTCCCCTCTTTCATACATTTATTAAACAAAAGTACCAACCACTCCAACACTATATCCCCCCCTGCTTTTAACATTTCTGTCATGATCCCATCAGTTCCAGCTGCTTTACCCCCTTTCATTTTACGTAATGCCTCACATACCTCCCCCACACTTACATTCTGCTCTTCTTCACTCCTAAAAGATGGTATACCTCCCTGACCAGTGCATGAAATTACTGCTTCTGTTTCTTCCTTAACATTTAAAAGTTCCTCAAAATATTCTCGCCATCTACCCAATACCTCCATCTCCCCATCTACTAACTCCCCTACTCTGTTTTTAACTGACAAATCCATATTTTCCCTAGGCTTTCTTAACTTGTTTAACTCACTCCAAAATTTTTTCTTATTTTCATTAAAATTTTTTGACAGTGCCTCTCCCACTCTATCATCTGCTCTCCTTTTGCACTCTCTCACCACTCTCTTTACCTTTCTTTTACTCTCCATATACTCTGCTCTTCTTATAACACTTCTGCTTTGTAAATACCTCTCATAAGCTACCTTTTTCTCTTTTATCACACCCTTTACTTCATCATTCCACCAATCACTCCTCTTTCCTCCTGCTCCCACCCTCCTATAACCACAAACTTCTGCCCCACATTCTAATACTGCATTTTTAAAACTATTCCAACCCTCTTCAACCCCCCCACTACTCATCTTTGCACTAGCCCACCTTTCTGCCAATAGTCGCTTATATCTCACCCGAATTTCCTCCTCCCTTAGTTTATACACTTTCACCTCCCTCTTACTTGTTGTTGCCACCTTCCTCTTTTCCCATCTACCTCTTACTCTAACTGTAGCTACAACTAAATAATGATCCGATATATCAGTTGCCCCTCTATAAACATGTACATCCTGGAGCCTACCCATCAACCTTTTATCCACCAATACATAATCTAATAAACTACTTTCATTACGTGCTACATCATACCTTGTATATTTATTTATCCTTAACCGGGGGTCCACTGTACATATGATTTTGATTTCTTTCATGACGAAAAGTACCTTGAAATTGCACTCACAGTAGCGAAAATGTTCTATTCTTTAGCGAAGCTCAAGAGTAAACAAATCGTCCAATACCTGTCCACCTGCCAGTCTAAATTCCAGTACGGAGTCAAGAATGGATTGACATTATTTATGCAATTATTACAATAATGCAGTAGTCTGCATAACAGTAAATCTTTTATTTTTTTTTTTTTTGTGAATAAAAATTCCAAATGGTAAGCAAGAGTAATATAAGAGGGGCCTGTAGCCATGACTAATGAACAGAAAATGTTATTTTAGTGCCAGGAATGTCTGCATTGTTTATTCTGGACCCTATTTTGAAATTGGCATCTGTTGAAATTTGTGTGAAATCGGCCAAATTGCCAATTTCTGACCACTTTATTGGGTAGTTGAAATAAGTGAATGGGCTGTTTCTTGTACTCAATTGACAGACTAGAAGTAAATAAGTTTATTCAGGTATACACAAATACAGTTACATAGATTATCATACATAGCAGTGTATGTATAGAGAACCTGGGATAACCCAGAAAAGTCAGACAAAGTGACTTATTTCCAGTACCTGGCTTGGGCTTGCCATATATGATTTTTGGTAAATATATTTTTTTCTCGGTTGTTTGTTGGGCTATCTCGTTGAAACTTGGGCAATGTATGATGGAAAGGTGCTTCTTAACGTACAACAAAAATAAAAAAGACGGACGATAAATAAGGGAGTTCACTTCTCAGCCATTAGCCGCCTCTTTGCAGTATATTTTCGTATGGTTTTTATGGTTGTACAGTGGACCCCCGGTTAACGATATTTTTTCACTCCAGAAGTATGTTCAGGTGCCAGTACTGACCGAATTTGTTCCCATAAGAAATATTGTGAAGTAGATTAGTCCATTTCAGACCCCCAAACATACACGTACAAACGCACTTACATAAATACACTTACATAATTGGTCACATTCGGAGGTAATCGTTATGCGGGGGTCCACTGTATTCTCATTTTTTGGACTCATTTGATAGAATGGAAGATATATTACAGAAATAGACATGATTTTGATTGCTTTCACGATAAAAAGTACCTTGAAATTGAGCTCAAAGTAGCGGAAATGCTCGATTTTTGCTGATGTTCAATGAACTGTGTAAGTCAAGTTGGTTAATTTTATTAAGTGTATTCTAACTTAACCACTCTGTAATTCGGCAAACTCAGTAATCCGGCACACTACAGGTCCCAATGATGCCGGATTTGTGATGGAGGACCTGTACTTTATTTTTTCAGGTAACTTATGTAGCCTGTGAGACCAAAGTAAGGTGCAATGTACATATATACACTCGTTGTATACAACACGATAAGTGCACAAACAATTATCAGTATATTGTTTACAAAACTTGTTTACACAAACAATACAAAAAATTTTTTATTGCTGTTGTTCTATAATATATATACAAATGTACAGTCACTGGACATGTTCCTAGAAGTTCTGCAGCTTGTGGAACTCTTTGAAACATGGTTTCATTCACAAGGATGTTTTACACTCCTCACACATAAAATGAGTCTGCATTTTTGTGGGCTTTTTTTTTATGTGCACAGACAAAACACCTCGTCTGAGCAGTTTTCTTCATAGTAGTAGCAGACAGTTGTGTTAGGTAGTTCTTCTAGGTAAATGTGCCATTATTCCTTGCTACCTACCTACCTTTCTTTCTGTCTTCATTCATTCTTTGTTTCTTTCTTCATTCTTTCCTTCCTTCCTTCTGGTTTCTATAATATATATACACATATATAGTCACTTGACACTTTCATATAACTGCTATTATCTTCAGCAAGCTTGTGTGTTGTGTGTGTGTGTGTGTGTGTGTGTGGACTTCTAAATGTACTGAGTCAGGGTCCGGCAGCTGTCAAAACGACATATTGTATAATTACTCACTCCCCCTACTGCCTGTCAAAACAATGGGGTCGGATGCTCCTTCCCCTCCATCCTCCTACCTAATATCTTTCTTTCTTCCTCTTTCTCTTTCATTCTCTCATTCTCTCTCATTCTCTTTTATTCTCCTTCATTCTTCTGGTATCCTGGGCATTGCTTTTGGTCACAAACTCCTCAAAACCATGAAATTGATCTTCACTGACACTTCCATCTGTGTTAGAGCATCACTTGGGAAGAGAAGAGTCCCAGATTTGCCGGGGAGTCACATATTTCTTACCGCTAGGAATGATGAACAAGGACTGCTGAAATGGCATTCCCACAATGCACCACTGGCTCCCCGATTATTTTTTTATATGGTGCACACTGACCATAGAGACCCATTCTCTCACATGTGGGTTTACCAGCTTTCTCCTGTTTGATTTGAAGCCGCTAGAATTTTGGCGTATTAATACGTCAAACGTGTATATATATGACCACGTATATATAAGACGTATACGACCAAAACAGTCAGAGTTAATGTAGGGCAAGAGGTGAGTAGTAGTATTTATTTGTAGGAAGTCAGTTTAGGCATTGATAGATGTAGGTACACATATGTAGCTCCCCCTGGGCTACACTACACAGCCAACTCCTTAAACCAGTTCTGTTCGCAGATGACACTACTTATGTCTACTCCCATTCAAACCCGGCTGTACTTAGAAACACTGTAAACAACGAGCTGCTAGATATATAATTGGATGATAGCTAACAAACTCACTCTCAACATAGACAAAACATACTTCATGCTGTTTGGCAAGAGAGCCTTAGATATCCAATCCAACACCATAAATGGTTCCCCTATATCAAGGCACACTGAGGGTAAATTTCTAGGTCTTCTCCTTGACTGTAATCTTAAATTTCATTCCCACATCCAACACATAACCAAGAAAATTTCCAAATCAGGAGGAATCCCTTCCAAGATACGATACTATGTACAGCAGGGCCCCTCTTTACAGTGTTTCACTTTATGGCGTTCCACTAATACGGACATTTCAAATTGTGACCAAAACTTGCTATATGGCTCCCCCCACCTGACTTTCTAATACAGTCACCGCACCCCACCCGACTTGTTTACATTCTCCGTGAGCTCAGTAAGCACCACATCTCTCCGTTATGTCTGGAAACTCCAAAATTTCAAGTGTTTTTAAAAGCTATTTCATATTTTATATATACAGTGGACCCCCGAGTTTCGTGATTAATCCGTTCCAGAAAGTCTGCCGAATGACGAAATTGCCGAATGGCAAAACCATTTTCCTCGTAAGAAATAATGGAAATAAAATTAATCCATTCCAGACACTCAAAAATATTAAAATAATTTTTTTTTTTCAAATTAACCCCTTGAGTGTCGCAACCCCCAATCCTGAGAATGTAAACAAGTTGGGTGGGGTGCGGTGACTGTAGTTGTAGTTGTAGTTGTAGCCGTAGTAATTATTGGCGATCTCACAGGGTATAGCCGCCTCCTCATCCACGCAGGTCATAGATGACTGTGGGTGGGGTACAAACAGGTCATGATTGAGACATTGAAAATTGGGTTGGGCAAATGTTTAGTTAGTGGGATGGATTGTAAAGGACCTGCCTAGTATGGGCCAACAGGCTTGCTGCAGTGATCCTCCTTTCTTATGCTCTTATGTTCTTAATATTCAGTTCTCTTGTATTCATTGTGACACACCTAATGATCATAAGTACAGAATTACTGCACTGTTATTTTCTTGTTAATCTTAACCCTTTCGGGGTTTTAGACGTACTAGTACGTCTTACTCACTAGTGTTGGTGATGTCCTAGTACGCATAAATTCTAGCTCCCTCAAATCAAGCTGGAAAAGGCTGGTAGGCCTAGATGTGAAAGAATGGGTCTGCGTGGTCAGTGTGCACAATATAAAAAAAATCCTGCAGCACACAGTGCATAATGAGAAAAAAAAAACTCTGACTGTGTTTTTGGTTGAAAACAGCGACTTTGCAGTCTATTTTCATATGGTATTTATGGTTGTATTCTCATTTTCTTGGTCTCACTTGATAGAATGGAAGATATATTACAGAAATAGAGATAATTTCAATTGGTTTCAAGATGATAGGTACATACCTTGAAATTGAGCGCAAAGTAGCGAAAATGTTTGATTTTTGCCAATGTTCAAGAATAAACAAATCATGCCACGTGTCCAATACACGTTAACTGGTGAGTCTAATATTCTTGCACAAGTGCACTGATATTATTTATACCATTTTTACAATGATGCAGTAGTATACATAACAATAAATCTTCTTTTATTTTTTTTTTTTTTTTTTGAGAATAAAAATTCAAAATGGAAAGCAAAAGTAATGTAAGAGGTGCCTGGAGACATGATTAATGAACAGATAAAATGTTATTTTAGTGCCAGGAATGTCTGTCTTGTTTATTATGGACCGTATTTTGAAATTGGCATCTTTTGAAATTTGTGTGAAATTGGCCAAATTGCCAATTTCTGACCACTTTATTGGGTAGTTGAAATTGGTAAATGGGTGGTTTCTTGTACTCAGTCAATAGAACAAATGGAATTCTAGCAAAATAGCTATTATTTTACTAGACTGAAACATTGGAATTGGCTGGAAATAGGGCTCAAAGTGGGCGAAATTGCTGATGCGTAAATATTGCCGATACCACTAACTTCATGAGGGCATAATTCCATAAGTTTTCCATCAAATTTCATAATTTTGGTGTCATTATGATCGGAAAAAGATTCTCTATCATTTCGTAGATTTTTTTTTTTCAAATATTTTCGACCCTGAGTGGGAGTTAAGGATTGAGAGTCTCGATCCTGAAAGAGTTAAGTTAATCTTAAGTTTGCCTGAAATGCTCCACATATAAAAGGCTTTTGGCATGTATATCCAGTTGTTGTACTCCTTTGTAGAAACATGTATCATGCTGAAATAAAATTATTATAATTATTTATGTGAGCAGAAGCGAGTAGTGATGCAGCACGGGCACTGACTCTAGGCGCAGGTGCTGAGGCTAACCTGGTGCACGGCAAAGCTCTCTTCAACTTGGGAGAATACGTTGAGTCTTTACAGACATTCAGAAAGGGCAGATCTAAAGCAGGTAAGTTATATAAAGATTTTTTTTAGAAAAATTTTGGAATTCCAGGTCTTTTTTGTTATGGTTTATAGCAAAACTTTGAAAACTATTCATCTTCATTTTTTTTTTTCTTTTTTTTTTTTTGTAAAGTAAAAGGACACAAGTGCAACTAATGTGACATTTATTGTGGCAACATTTCGCTCTCCAGGAGCTTTATCAAGCTTGATAAAACTCCTGGAGAGCGAAACGTTGCCACAATAAATGTCACATTAGTTGCACTTGTGTCCTTTTACTTTACATATTGTCGGTAATTCTACCATTTTTTTTTTTTTTTAGAAATTAATCTTATATAGATTTTTGCCACAAATTATTTATTCATTTTTTATTCTATCTCAGAACTTCTTGTACTTGGGTTTTTGTCATTGTCATCAAATGTTACATTAATATAGAAAATACTGCAAGTTATAAATTCTAAAGTGTTCATTAAACTATGCAGGATCAGACTTAGGAGGGCTTGACCAGTTTGGTCAGTGGACAGTCTGGTGTGAAGAACGCATCAAGAAGCTGGGGATTACTGACGTCACTACAGAGGCTACTGAGAAGGCTCCAGGTAGGAAGTTACATATATTAAAGATGTATACAATTTTGCTTAATAATTAAACAAAAATTAGCCAGAGTTTGTAATTGGCATGGTTAAGTACATGAAAAATGGAATGGGAGATTAGATAGTGGAGGAAGTGAAGGGAATAGAAGGCAATGGAGAGAAAATAGGTCAGTAATGGGGAGATTTTTTTTATTAAGCAAAATTGTATACATCTACAGTTGCTCTATTCTTTGTGATAATTACATATTAAGAACAACAGCATATTCCATCACACAATCTAATACAAGTTGGGAGTTGTCACAGTTGCTATTTGGCAATGACAATGTGCTTTTGGGAGATTCTGAAGAAATTACAAAGGTTGATGGACAAATTTTGGAGAGTGTGTGAAAGAATGAAGTTTAAAGTAAACATAGGAAAGAGCAAGGTGGGTAACAAAAAAATTAGGTAACAAAAGATGGATAATAGAGTGAAAGGAGGAAGTGAATGTGTTCAGATATTTGGGAGTGGACTTATCAACAGATGGGTCTGTGAAAGACGAAGTGAACCACGGAATTGAGGAGGGGAAAAAAGGTGAATGGTGCACTGAGGCATCTGGAGATAAAATATGTTATCCATGGAGGCAAAAAATAGGAATGTATGTAAGTGTATTGGTACCAATGCTCTTATATGGATACAAAGCATGGATAGTGAATGTTGCAAGGAGCAAGCTGGAGGCAGTGAAGATGTTGTGTCTGAGGGCAATGTATGTTGTAAATATTATGCAGAGAATTCGTAGCCTGGAGATTAGGAGGTGGGGGTTACTAAATGTATTATCCAGAGGGCTGAAGAGGGGTTGTTGAGATGGTTCAAATATTTAGAGAGAATGGAACAATTGGAACTTGGAGGGCACATAAATCTGTAGTGGAGGGAAGGTTGGGTAGGGGTTGTTTTAGGAAGGTTGGAGGGAGGGAGGGAGGGGGGGTAAAGAAGGTTTTGTATGTGAGGGGTTTGGACATCCAGCATGTGTGTGAGTGAGTTAGGAGTGAATGGAGGCAAGTGGTTTTTATGACTTGTTGAGCTCTTGGAGTGTTGGCAAGGCAACATTTATGAAGGGATTCAGGGAACCCAGTTAGGCAGACTGGAGTCCTAGAGATGGCAAGCACAGTGCCTTCACTCTGAAGCAGAAGTGAGGATATTTGCAGTTTTAAACTGTGTATTGGCATGCCTCTGGCAAGACAGTGATGGAATGAGTAATAATGAGTGTGTTTCTTCTTTTTTGGGTCTCTGTACCTCAGATGGCTGACTTATTAAAAAAATGAAATGATGAAATCGGCAGAGAAATGAGGATACTGTTAAGTATTCCACAGAGAATTCAGTAGCTACAAAAGCTTCAAAGGCTTCCTTCCAGCAGAGCTGGAATTATTATAATACCTGGGAGTTCCCATCTTTCAGAGTGGCCTATTCCAAGAGACAAGAATACGGTTGGGAGACAGAAAAGGGAGAGGTGGGGAGAAGAAAAGATTCTGTATAGTGCAGTATAGTCTGTTGGTTAATAACTTTGATAATGTTCATGTAATTCTTTATGTGGGTGTGGATTGATGGAAAATTTTAAGATATTTTGATGATTATGTATAAGAATACAGTGGACCCCCGCCTTACGATCAGCTCCCAACTCGAACAATTATGTAAGTGTATTTTTGTAAGTGCTTTTGTACGTGTATTTTTGGGGGTCTGCAACAGGCTAATCTAATTTACAATATTCCTTATGGGAACAAATTCGTTCGGTAACGGCACCCGAACAGACTTCTGGAATGAATTAATCCTTTCAGGGTTTCGACTGTGCTAGTACGGCTTACATGCCTGTGTCCGTGACGTACTAGTACATACGCATAAATTCTAGCGCCTTCAAATCTAGCAAGAGAAAGCTGGTAGGCCTACATATGAAAGAATGGGTCTATGTGGTCAGTGTGCGCAGTATAAAAAAATCCTGCAGCACAGTGCGTAACGAGAAAAAAAAAACTTTGACCGTGTTTTTGGTTTAAAACAGCGACTTTGCACTGTATTTTCGTATGGTATTTATGGTTGTATTCTAGTTTTCCTAGTCTCATTTTATAGAATGGAAGATATATTACAGAAATTGCAATGATTTTGACTGGTTTTACAATGAAAAGTACCTTGAAATTGAGCTCAAAGTAGCAGAAATGTTCGATTTTTACCAAAGTTCAAAAGTAAACAAATCATGCTAAGCATTCAATACACGTCAACTGGTGAGTCTAATATTCTTTCACAAGTGTGCTGATATTATTTATACCATTTCTACACTAATGCAGTAGTCTGCATAGCAGTAAATCTTCTATTTTTTTTTTTTGTGAGAATAAAAATTCAAAGTGGAAAGCAAAAGAAATGTAAGAGAGGCCTGGGGACGTGACTAATGAACAGAGGAAATGTTATTTTAGTGCCAGAAATGTCTTTCTCGTTTATTCTGGACCCTATTTGGAAATTGGCATCATTTGAAATTTGTGTGAAATTGGCAAAATTGCTAAATTCTGACCACTGTATTGGATAGTTGAAATCGGTAAATTGGTGGTTTCATGTACTCATTCAATAGAAAAAATGGAGTTCTAGCGAAATAGCTATGATTTTTGTCGACTAGTACACTGGAATTGGCCAAAAATAGGGCTCAAAGTGGGCGAAATTGCCAATGCATAAACATCGTCGAGACTAACTTCGCGAGAGCATAATTCCATAGGTTTTCCATCAGATTTCACAATTTTGGTGCCATTATGATCGGGAAAAGATTCTCTATGATATCATTAGAAAAATTAATTTTTTTTTTCCCGAAAAATTTTCGACCCTGAGAACAAGTTTAGGAGAGGGCCTTTTGACCCTGAAAGGGTTAATGTGTTGCTCTCTGCACATTCTTGACAGTGACAAAAATTATTCTAGTTTAGGCTGACCTGACATAAATAAGCCTATACAGTGGAACTTCTACTTATGAGTGCATCCACGTGTGAGTTTTTCCAGACGAGCAGTCTTGGTCGATTTTTGCTTCCAGATGCGAGCGAAATTTCTAGATGTGAGCGGGCCTCAAGGGAGGTTCGTTGACACTGGTGAGGGGGCTCTTGCTCTTGATATAGGGAATTGGATCTCAGTTGTTTGCTGGACTATCTTATTGAAACTAGGGCAATGTATGATGGAAAGATGCTTCTTAATGTACACCAGAAATGAAAGAAATCGAACCATAAATAATGGAGTTCACTTCTTAGCCATTAGCCTCCCCTTAGCGGTATACTGTATTCTCGTTTTTTTTGGTCTCATTTGATAGAATGGAAGATATATACACAAATAAATATGATTTTGATTGGTTTCATGACGAAAAGTACCTTGAAATTGAACTCGAGGTAGCAGAAGTGTTCGATTTGTTGGCAATGTTCAAGAGTAAACAAATGATGTCACCGTCCAGTGCCTGTCCAATTTCCCCTCAACCTTCACATATTGGAAAGCTCTTCAACATGCTAGCAAAAGTGGGAGCAGACATCATGAGGTAGCAATGGCAGACAATGTGAAACAGCAGTGGCAGACAACATGAAGCAGCAATGGCAGACATGAAACAGCAGTGGCAGACATCATGAGGTAGCAGTGGCAGACAACATGAAGCAGCAGTGGTAGACATGAAGCAGCAGTGGCAGACATCATGAGGTAGCAGTGGCAGACAACATGAAGCAGCAGTGGCAGACATCATGAAGTAGCAGTGGCAGACAACATGAAGCAGCAGTGGCAGACAACATGAAGCAGCAGTGGCAGACAACATGAAGCAGCAGTGGCAGACAACATGAAGCAGCAGTGGCAGACAACATAAAGCAGTAGTGGCAGACAACATGAAGCAGCAGTGGCAGACATCATGAAGCAGCAGTGGCAGACATCATGAAGCAGAATTGGCAGACATCATGAAGCAGCAGTGGCAGACAACATGAAACAGCAGTGGCAGGCCTTGTTGTACCCTATACTATAAGTGAGTTTCTGAACGCCACCATGAGATGGCAGTCCACTCCACTCACAGTGGAGGGAATTCTCGTGTTTTCCTTATGTTCTGTGCAGTTATTTTGCAAAATTTCTTGTTTCTAACCATGGGTCCTAAGGAAGCAAGTGTAAAGGACAGTGCTGAGAAGAAAAAGAGGATGATTTCCATGGAATTAAAGCAGGAAATCATAGGTAAACAAACTAGGTGGAGGGTTAAGGACTTGGCCAGGCAGTACCAGCGTACCACTTTACGATATGTACAATACTAAAGCAGAAGGATCAGTGACAGCATAGCATTTAAGAGTGTAGCAGGTAAGTGTAGCATTAAGAGTGTAGCAATTAAGTGTAGCATTAAGAGTGTAGCAATTAAGTGTAGCATTAAGAGTGTAGCAATTAAGTGTAGCATTAAGGGTGTAGCAATTAAGTATAGCATTAAGGGTGTAGCAGTTAAGTGTAACATTAAGAGTGCAGCAATTATAAGTCACTGTCTGACTTTTTTGGATTGTCCTAGGTTCTCTACACATGTAGTCAGGAGCAGGAATGGCTACTGTGGTGGCCCTTTAAACCCCAACAACAACAATGGCTGCTGTCACCACTAGCCACATATGTAATGACATGTATTTTATTCATTCTAGTGTATATATCATGTTTCTATGTTATTAATATTGTTTATTATGTCATATTAGATGAATTGTGATAGATAAATAAGTTATAGAGTTGATATTAGGGAAATTATAGGAAATTATAGGAGGGTGGGGGCAGGTGGAAAGAGGAGTGATTGGTGGAATGATGAAGTAAAGGGTGTGATAAAAGAGAAAAAGTTAGCTTATGAGAGATTTTTACAAAGCAGAAGTGTTATAAGAAGAGCAGAGTATATGGAGAGTAAAAGAAAGGTGAAGAGAGTGGTGAGGGAGTGCAAAAGGAGAGCAGATGATAGTGGGAGAGGCACTGTCAAGAAATTTTAATGAAAATAAGAAAAAATTTTGGAGTGAGTTAAACAAGTTAAGAAAGCCTAGGGAAAGTATGGATTTGTCAGTTAAAAACAGAGTAGGGGAGTTAGTAGATGGTGAGAGGGAGGTATTAGGTAGATGGCGAGAATATTTTGGACTTTTTAATGTTGAGGAAGAAAGGGAGACGGTAATTTCATGCACTGGTCAGGGAGGTATACCATCTTTTAGGAGTGAAGAAGAGCAGAATGTAAGTGTGGGGGAGGTACGCGAGGCATGACGTAGAATAAAAGGGGGTAAAGCAGCTGGAACTGATGGGATCATGACAGAAATGTTAAAAGCAGGGAGAAAGGGATATAGTGTTGGAGTGGTTGGTACTTTTGTTTAATAAATGTATGAAAGAGGGGAAGGTACCTAGGGATTGGCGGAGAGCATGTATAGTCCCTTTATATAAAGGGAAAGGGGACAAAAGAGATTGTAAAAATTATAGAGGAATAAGTTTATTGAGTATACCAGGAAAAGTGTACGGTAGGGTTATAATTGAAAGAATTAGAGATAAGACAGAATGTAGGATTGCGGATGAGAAAGGAGGTTTCAGAGTGGGTAGGGGATGTGTAGATCAAGTGTTTACATTGAAGCATATATGTGAACAGTATTTAGATAAAGGTAGGGAAATTTTTATTGCATTTATGGATTTAGAAAAGGCATATGATAGAGTGGATAGGGGAGCAATGTGGCAGATGTTGCAAGTATATGGAATAGGTGGTAAGTTACTAAATGGTGTAAAGAGTTTTTATGAGGATAGTGAGGCTCAGGTTAGGGTGTGTAGAAGAGAGGGAGACTACTTCCCAGTAAAAGTATGTCTTAGACAGGGATGTGTAATGTCACCATAGTTGTTTAATATATTTATAGATGGGGTTGTAAAAGAAGTAAATGCTAGGGTGTTCGGGAGAGGGGTGGGATTAAATTATGGGGAATCAAATTCAAAATGGGAATTAACACAGTTACTTTTTGCTGATGATACTGTGCTTATGGGAGATTCTAAAGAAAAATTGCAAAGGTTAGTGGATGAGTTTGGGAATGTGCGTAAAGGTAGAAAGTTGAAAGTGAACATAGAAAAGAGTAAGGTGATGAGGGTATCAAATGATTTAGATAAAGAAAAATTGGATATCAAATTGGGGAGGAGGAGTATGGAAGAAGTGAATGTTTTCAGATACTTGGGAGTTGATGTGTCGGCGGATGGATTTATGAAGGATGAGGTTAATCATAGAATTGATGAGGGAAAAAAGGTGAGTGGTGCATTGAGGTATATGTGGAGTCAAAAAACGTTATCTATGGAGGCAAAGAAGGGAATGTATGAAAGTATAGTAGTACCAACACTCTTATATGGGTGTGAAGCTTGGGTGGTAAATGCAGCAGCGAGGAGACGGTTTGAGGCAGTGGAGATGTCCTGTCTAAGGGCAATGTGTGGTGTAAATATTATGCAGAAAATTCAGAGTGTGGAAATTAGGAGAAGGTGTGGAGTTAATAAAAGTATTAGTCAGAGGGCAGAAGAGGGGTTGTTGAGGTGGTTTGGTCATTTAGAGAGAATGGATCAAAGAAGAATGACATGGAAAGCATATAAATCTATAGGGGAAGGAAGGCGAGGTAGGGGTCGTCCTCGAAAGGGTTGGAGAGAGGGGGTAAAGGAGGTTTTGTGGGCAAGGGGCTTGGACTTCCAGCAAGCGTGCGTGAGCGTGTTAGATAGGAGTGAATGGAGACGAATGGTACTTGGGACCTGACGATCTGTTGGAGTGTGAGCAGGGTAATATTTAGTGAAGGGATTCAGGGAAACCGGTTATTTTCATATAGTCGGACTTGAGTCCTGGAAATGGGAAGTACAATGCCTGCACTTTAAAGGAGGGGTTTGGGATATTGACAGTTTGGAGGGATATGTTGTGTATCTTTATGTGTGTATGCTTCTAAGCTGTTGTATTCTGAGCACCTCTGCAAAAACAGTGATTATGTGTGAGTGAGGTGAAAGTGTTGAATGATGATGAAAGTATTTTCTTTTTGGGGATTTTCTTTCTTTTTAGGTCACCCTGCCTCGGTGGGAGACGGCCGACTTGTTGAAAAAAAAAAAAAAATAGGGAAATTATTGAAGTATTTTGTCATGCCTGGAATTCCACTGGAATAAATTAATTTCATTTCAATTAATTTAAATGAGGGAAATTGACTGCAAATGAGCAAATCCAGATGTGAGCAAGGTCGAGGAATGGATTAAACTCGTAAGTAGAGGTTCCACTGTATTTTATTATATACAGTAAAACCTCTAACAGACTAATGGGGGGAAGGGGATATACAATAATACTAATTGTCCACATATCTTGAATTATGAAATTAATATTTCACGATCATGCAGTTGTCCTCTGAAATAGTGGACCTGGTCTACTAATGCAGAAGACAACCAGACACTGAGAATATGGGTATTGTAACCTGTGTAGTACAGTACTGTACTGTACTATACAGTAATTTTATAGTTCTCCACTGTGATCGACAGTGGTGACCTAGAACAAGTTTTATTCTGAGTCGGGAACTACTAGTGAAAATGATGTGGATGCCTGAGATCTAGATACCTGAGAAGACCTAGATACCTGAGAAGACCTAGATGCCTGAGAAGACCTAGATGCCTGAGAAGACCTAGATGCCTGAGAAGACCTAGATGCCTGAGAAGACCTAGATGCCTGAGAAGACAGATTTCTGAGAGCCACACTTTTCGTCTTCTTGGCACCACTACTTGCATTAGAAGCCATTATTAATTGCACCTTACTAAATATGTCAATAAAGTCACACAATGCTCTTAATCCAGAGAAAATTAGAGGCTGAATGTATTCCAGAATGAACACAAACAATGAACTGGCACAGGTGGTTTATGATTTGGGGAACAATGAAAACAGACAGGTCCTGGACATAACCGCTTTGACCGGTACTTGATAAAAGTTAGAGCCAACTTGGCCGAGTACTTAAGATAACTGAACTCCATCACTATGGACAAAATGCAGAATTATGAACTTTCGTGTATTTTGCCTAACTAGAGCATTTGTCTGGACTTTTAATTTTGTCTGAATGTGATGAAATCCATTAATGAGAGGTTTTACTGTATTATTTATTCTGGTTTATGCTAACCTAGCATAAATAAGCTATATATATGTAAATAAAGTACAGGTAACTGCAAATAATGTAAAAACAAATAGGCAACTTGAGTCTGGCAACACAGGTTGCTTCATCGCCCATTAAGGTGTTAGTAACTGTACACATTACATTTTGAAGTTAGAGGATGGGATGTACTGAGGCAGTTCTCATTCACATTGTAGTATTTAGAAAATGTTGTAGATTCTGCTTAAGGGCATATCAAGAATGGAAGGCTTCCCATAGAAACTATCATACATAGAGGCAAACAATAATTCATGCTTGATAGGATAGATTCCCCCCCCCCCCCAGAAAAAAAAATCATATTTCCATGTAGGGTTTAGAGCAGGTTGCTCCTGCCTGTCTCAGCTACTGGACCACTATGACAAGGTCCTGGATGCTGTAGAGGATAAACAAAATACAGATGTTGTAAACACAGACTTCGCAAAAGCTTTCGACAAGTGTGACCATGGTGTAATAGCACGCAAAATGCGTGATAAAGGAATAACGGGAAAAGCTGGTAGATGGATCTACAACTTCCTGACAAATAGAACACAAAGAGTAATAGTAAACAGAGTAAAGTCCAGGCAGCCATGGTAAAAAGTTCTGTTCCACAAGGCACAGTACTCGCTCCCATTCTATTCCTCATCCTTATTTCTGACATAGAGATGTAAGCCATAGCTCCATGTCTTCCTTTGCAGTAACCTGAATCGAAGACACCGCGAGACTCCAAGCGGACATCAACTAAATCTTCGAATGGGCCACTCAAAACAGTATGAAGTTCAATGAGGAGAAATTTCAACTACTCAGATAGGGGAAACTTGAAGAAATTAAAAATGTGTCAGGGTATATGACAAATTCTAACCATACAATAAAGCAGAAAAGTAATATGAAGGATCTGGGAGTGATAATGTCAGAGGATCTCACCTTCAAAGACCACAACAATGTATCTACCTCATCTGCTAGGAAAATGATTGGATGGATAATGAGAACCTTCAAAACTAGGGATGCCAAGCCCATGATGATTCTCTTCAAATCGCTTGTGCTCTCTAGGCTGGAATACTGCTGTACACTAATGGCCTCCTTCAAGGTTGGCGACATTGCAGATCTGAAGAATGTACAAAGAACCTTCACGGCACACATAAGTACGATAAGGCATCTAAACCACTGGGAACAGTTGAAGGTCCTTGATCTGTATTCCCTTGAATGCAGATGAGAGAGATACATGATAATATTCACTTGGAAGGTCCTGGAGGGATTGGTACCAAACCTGCACATGAAAATCACTCCCTATGAAAGCAAAAGATTCGGCAGGAGATGCAACAATCCCCCAATGAAAAGCAGGGGCACCATGAGTACACTGAGAGACACAATAAGTGTCTGAGGCCCAAGACTGTTCAACTGCCTCCCAGCATGCATAAGGGGGATTACCAATAGACCCCTGGCTGTCTTCAAGACGGCACTGGACAGGCACCTAAAGTCAGTACCTGACCAACCAGTCTGTGGTTCGTATGTTAGCTTGCGTGCGGCCAGCAGTAACAGCCTGGTTGACCAGACCCTGATCCACCATGAGGCCTGGTCTCAGACCAGGCAGCCGGGGCATTGACCTCCGAAACCCTCTCCAGGTAAACTCCAGACTTCTCAGAAATTCATCCTAAAAGCTGTAGAAGAAAATTAAATTAAAATTGTATGCATATATACAGCATATAATTCATATTTGAGAGTGTTAGTGTACCTTCATTAAAGTTTAATATTGTTCAACATTGCTAGCCTTAATTTTGAACACCAAGTACTGTGATGAAAATTTGTGTCCATAATTTCTTGAATGTTGTTTGATTGTAATGGTGTTAATGTTGAAAGTCATAAGAAAGCAGATAGGACAACCATTAAAAACTAGTAAATCTACTAAACATATTCTGATAGTTTCAGTGGGTAATTAGCACATTTTGAAAGATTCAGTGACTGGTTGTGATTTCAGAGTACCACAGTGATGCTCGTGTTTGCTTCACTGCATACCAGACAGTATCAATTATGTCTCCACCGATGTTAATAATGAATTTCATAAGAAAGCGGAACCGTAAGAAAATGTATGGGGTTCAGAAACTATTGTAAATATTTTTCTTAATTGTATGGCTTATTTTGATGTTGAACTGGAAAACCTGTGCCAGAAGCTCATGTGGCTGTATATTATAAACATGGTTCTTAATGTCATTAATACTGAGGTGTAATATGTAACTTAAACATTATGTTTTGGAAAAAGAAAAACTAAGTTCACTTGAGGAGCTGTGTGCACAAAACAATATTCCAGAGGTAAGAGCACGAATAAAAGTACCATCATTGGAATTACTCTTGTTTTTGAAAGTTCTTATAATCCCACTTGTCATTTTTCTCACCTTTGAAACCATTTTCCTTAGTGCCATTATCTAAGTTATAGGTCATCTGATGTTAGTTTTCCTAGGTTTTTTAAATATTATTTCTTTCTCTGGATTGGTCTTTCTGAATTTTTTTATCCTGCGATTTTTTTTTTATTGTTTTTTTCCATATCTAAACAACAGTTTTGGTAATCCCGCACCTCCTCCTAACTTCCAAACTACGAATTCTCTGCATTATATTCACACCACACATTGCCCTCAGACATGACATCTCCACTGCCTCCAGCCTTCTCCTCGCTGCAACATTCATCACCCACGCTTCACACCCATATAAGAACGTTGGTAAAACTATACTCTCATACATTCCCCTCTTTGCCTCCAAGGACAAAGTTCTTTGTCTCCACAGACTCCTAAGTGCACCACTCACCCTTTTCCCCTCATCAATTCTATGATTCACCTCATCCTTCATAGACCCATCCGCTGACACGTCCACTCCCAAATATCAAATGTCATATTAATTTCCTCTGTTGATGTTTGTAATTTTTGTACAGCAACAACTTTTTAGTTTGTGCTTTTATCAACGTCTGTCGTGAAGATGAACAACAGTAAGAGTGCCAGGGACATGCCTTGCAGTACTGTAGGAAGCCTCAGTAATAAGGGATTGATTTAAGTACATATTATTCATGAAAGATTGAATTAGGTATTACTCAACTACTGTTTGAACATATCTTTCTGCCAGGGAGCACCATGGAGAAACCTGAGAGTGCAGCCAATACCATGCCAGTACCAAAAATAAAGCATGATTGGTACCAGACTGAAACCCATATTGTCATCACTATACTTGTTAAAAATTTGAAGAAAGAAGATGTTAAAGTAAATTTCACTGACAAGACTGTAAGTAATGCATTACAAGACCTTTTCTTTACCATTATTGATTGTTTATAATACTGGTTATAGTTAGTTCTTAATCCTAAAGCTTGTAGTGATACACAGACAAGCATAGATTATCCAGCATCACTAGGGTAAGCATACATTATCCTGCATCACTAGGGTGAGCATAGATTATCTAGCATCACCAGGGTGAACATAGATTACCTAGCATCACCAGGGTAAGCATAGATTATCCAGCATCACTAGGGTGAGCATAGATTATCTGGCATCACTAGGGTGAGCATAGATTATCAGGCATCACTTGGGTGAACATAGATTATCTAGTGTCACCAGGGTGAACATAGATTATGTGGCATCACTAGGGTGAACATAGATTATCTGGCATCACTAAGGTAAGCATAGGTTATCCAGAATCACCAGGGTGAGGTTGTGCCAGATTTTCAAACTAGCTACATAATTTCATTGATTTTTATGTCTTAATTTGAACATTCCTTCCCACATTATCTGTTCAGGTGACCTGTATCGCAAAGACTATTGGATAATGGTAGACTCCAAATAAGCAGTTGCCGGATAATCGATTTACTGGATATATACATACATATGGGCAAGTAGATGATGATGTGTGTGTGTGTGCATAAGTGCATGCATGTATACGTATACAGTATACATACATCACACATACATAGTCGTATTAACAAAAATCATAGTAGGCTGAAATTAAGCCCCACATGGCTTAAATTATATACTTCAGTAAACCCTCAGTTTACTGGACTTCAGTTTAACCCTTAAACTATCCAAATGTAGATCTATGTTAGTACCGCTAGCACTACAAATGTATTTTTCCTGCCTCCAAATTTGGCACGATTGGCCACAGATGCCTGGTTACTATAGAATGGGTCTTAATACTCTGTGTGTGTGCAGTATTAAAAAAATCTGGGACCACTTAGTACCTTGTGGGAGCACCAGTTCAATTGAGCCTCAGCTAGAGCAAATAGTGTGGCAAACACCAGGGATTCATTGATGTCATGTCGTATTAACACCCCTTTTAACCTTTTGACTGTTTTGGCCGTATATATACGTCTTACGAGCCAATGTTTTCGACATATTAATACGCCAAAATTCTAGCAGCTTCAGGTCAAGTGGGAGAAAGCTGGTAGGTCCACACGTGAGAGAATGGGTCTCCATGGTCAGTGTGCGCAGTATAAAAAAAATCAGGGAGCCAGTGGTGCATTGTGGGAATGCCATTTCAGTAATCTTTATTCAGCATGCCTAACGGTAAGAAATATCTGACTCCCTGGCGAATCTGGGACTCTTCTCTTCCCAATTGATAGCTCTAACACAGATGGAAGTGTCTCTGAAGATAAATTTCATGGTTTTGAGGAGTTTGTGCCCTAAAGCAATGCCCAGGATACCAGAAGGAAGGAAGTAAGTAAGGAAGAAAGGAAGGAAGAAAGAAAGAAAGAAAGAAAGAAAAGAAAGAAAGAAAGAAAGAAAGAAAGAAAGAAAGAAAGAAAGAAAAAGAAAGAGATGAGAGGAAGGGAAGAAGTAAGGAAGGAAGGTAGGAAGAAAGGAAGGCATGAAGGAGGAAAGGAAGGATGGTGGGGAAGAAGGAATGAGATCCCATGGGTGTTGACAGGCAGTAAGGGTAGTGAGTGATGGTATAATTTGTCATTTTGACAGCAGCCACACCCTGACTCAGCATATTTACAAGTCTGCGTGTGTGTGTGTGTGTGTGTTAGTTACCATGTGTGTGTGTGTGTGTGTATGTGCACGTGCACACAAGGAATAGGATAATAACCAGCAGTAACTGATACTTAAATCCAGAAAGGGCAATAAGTGGAGAGAGTAGCATTACTAGGAAAGACAACTGGGACTAAATATGAGCCTACACGACAACAACCCCTCCCCTACCCCCGTAACCATCTCTCCCTCACACACACACACACACACACACACACACACACACACACACACACACACACACACACACACACACACACACACACACACACACACACACACACACCTCTACTAGGCGAATACACACATACACCTCTACTAGGCGAATACACACATACACACACACACAAACCTCTACTAGGCGAATACACACACGCGCACACACACACACACACACACCTCTACTAGGCGAATACACACACACACACACACACACACACACACACACACACACACACACACACATAAACACACACCCTTACTAGGCGAGTACACACACACACGCACACATATACACACACACGAGAGAGAAGGGTGGGTTGATTGCATTTTCCTAGACTGCAGGAAGGCCTTTGACACAGTTCCCCACAAGAGATTAGTGCAGAAGCTGGAGGATCAGGCGCATATAACAGGGAGGGCACTGCAATGGATCAGGGAATACCTGACAGGGAGGCAGCAACGAGTCATGGTACGTGAAGTGGTATCACAGTGGGTGCCTGTGACGAGCGGGGTCCCACAGGGGTCAGTTCTAGGACCAGTGCTATTTTTGATGTATGCGAACGACATGATGGAAGGAATAGACTCTGAAGTGTCCCTATTTGCAGGTGATGTGAAGCTAATGAGAAGAATTAAATCGGATGAGGATGAGGCAGGACTGCAAAGAGACTTGGACAGGCTGGACATGTGGTCCAGAAACTGGCTTCTCGAATTCAATCCTGCCAAATGCAAAGTCATGAAGATTGGGGAGGGGCAAAGAAAACTGCAGACAGAGTATAGGCTAGGTGGACAAAGACTACACTCCTCACTCAGGGAGAAAGACCTTGGGGTGACCATAACACTGAGCACGTCACCGGAGGCACACATCAACCAAATAACTGCTGCAGCATATGGGTGCCTGGCAAACCTGAGAATAGCGTTCCGATACCTTAATAAGGAATCGTTCAAGACACTGTACACTGTGTATGTCAGGCCCATACTGGAGTATGCAGCACCAGTCTGGAAGCCACACCTGGTCAAGCACGTCAAGAAGTTTGAGAAAGTACAAAGGTTTGCAACAAGGCTAGTCCCAGAGCTCGGGGGAATGTCGTACGAGGAAAGGTTGAGGGAAATTGGACTGACGACACTGGAGGACAGAAGGGTCAGGGGAGACATGATAACGACGTAGAAGATACTGCGGGGAATAGACAAGGTGGACAGAGATAGGATGTTCCAGAGAGGGGACACAGAAACAAGGGGTCACAACTGGAAGCTGAAGACTCAGATGAGTCACAGGGATGTTAGGAAGTATTTCTTCAGTCATAGAGTCGTCAGGAAGTGGAATAGCCTAGCTAGTGAAGTAGTGGAGGCAGGAACCATACATAGTTTTAAGAGGTATGACAAAGCTCAGGAAGCAGAGAGGGAGAGGACCTAGTAGCGATCAGTGAAGAGGCGGGGCCAGGAGCTGAGTCTCGACCCCTGCAACCACAATTAGGTGAGTACAGTTAGGTGAGTACACGTGCGCGCGCACACACACACACACACACACACACACACACACACACACACACACACACACGTGCGCGCGTGCGCGCACACACCCGTAAGGACCCCGTTATCAAGCGGTCATTCTACTCTCAGCCTTCCTTCCCCTCCCCTCTCCTCCTAATCCCATAACACACACACACCTCCCCCGCTTCTAAGGGTCACTCATCCTTCTCTCCCCCTCCCCCCCTTAATCCCATCCCTCTCTCTCCCACACATGCACACACACATACACAAGCACACATACACAAGCACATATACACTTGACACAAACACGTACTCCCCCTTCTCCTAACCACCTCTCCCCCTCCCCCTAGCCACCTGCCCCTCCCCCAAACCATCTACCCCCAACCACCTCTCCCCCTCCAATAACCATCCTCCCCCTCCCACACCGGCAGACAGAAAGACCGAGACACACAGGCAGACAGAAAGACTGAGACACACAGGCAGACAGAAAGACTGAGACACACAGGCAGACAGAAAGACCGAGACACACAGGCAGACAGAAAGACAGATAAGCAGAGCTAGACAGACAGACAGACAGACATACATGTTTGTGTGTAACAGTGAAAACAAATAAGGACAGGGTTCCCTGGAGCAGTGCATGCTCGTCAAGTGTCACTCCACTGCTGCACTGTCAGCAGTTTAGTGACACTTGTCTTAACACCATGCTTCAAGAAGTTTCGTATATAATCCAGCATGTCTAAAACATTGCTGAGACCTAGTAAATACTTTGTATATATTTCTAGACAATAGTAAATGACCAAGGCAGGTGAAAATGTTCACCTGTGACTATTTGACTACTATTTCAGTATCTAATATTAGTGCCAGAACAAAGATTGGCTATGAAATCACAAGAACTACTGTAAATTGTAATTATCATAACATAAAAAATATTTAAATTAAATTAAAAACGAGGAAAAAAGGTATATCGGCAACACTTCTGCAAGCAGCAGGACTCGATGTTGCCATGAGGTGAGCATCCAACGCCAACTTTGTGGTCTTATATCTCGGTAAGTACTGATCATAAAAATTTTTTTTTGTCTTATTACACACAGAAAATTGCCCTCTATAATTTAAAATAGAGCATTTTTTTTTTTAATATTCGAAGTGCTGATAGTGAAAACAGATCTACATTTGGACAGTTTAAAGGTTAATAAACTTTGGAAATATGGGCAAAATCTGCTGGGTCAATTGATTAACAAACTGGACCAAGTATATTGTTCATTATTGTTATGGTCATGGCGAAATAATCTCATCTCAGTCTGCTACACTCACCATCACTGGCCTTGCACTCTTTCCCTATTAGTCCGTTAATTAAGGCTGATGAGTGAAATTTGTTAAACCAAACCAAAAAATCTGCTTTTGATAGAAAAACAGTGTGCTTAGTATAATTTTAGCAGTTGTGGGATGATGCATTTTCTGCCTGTCAATAATATTCAAAATGCCAGTTTCAGTGCAAATTATATGAAAAATATTGTGTAAAAAGTAAATGAAACATAAGTGAAATAAAGATAGTTCTGATTCATCTGAGGGAGGTACCAATACCTGCATCATTGATGTTTCTCAGAAATATTTATGTATCTACTATATCACAGATAGCAGTGACAGTGATACAAATAGTGTTATATGCAAAATATATTAGATTTTGTGAAAAAGTAAGTGAAATATATGGAAATAATGTATATTATTTATGTCAGAAGACTGATTGCGAGTGCATCATTGGTAAATATTATTTACCCATTACAGCCGGCTTCCCACAGTGGTACATATTAAATGATAACCAACAAATGTGTGGTGTAAAACTCTAATATGCATGAAAAACAATTATATTGTAATATATTTAGATACTATGTGAGATAAACATTGCTTACAGATTTAAAACTGCACACTTCAACACACAGTACAAAGGTAATGAGATATTTTTTAATTATGTATATTTTTTATAGTTATCAGTTTTTGATGTTCTAGAGTTCTACAAGAATATGTTATTTTATACTATGTGTACTTGTATTTACAAAAATCTGCCTAGAGCAGAACATAACTCCCACCTATGTACACTTTGTTTGCCCAGCCACTGCAGTTTGCTGAAAAATTCCAGATAGTCACCTCTACACAACAAGTTCATGAGAAAATAGGGTGTATATGTACAATAGCTCCCCGTATCCATGGGGGATACATTCCAAGACCTGCCTCAGATAGTAGCGAACCCTATGTACAAGTCGTTTTTCGTTTACATACATATCTGTGACAAAGTTTAATTGATAAACAATGCACAATACAACATCCCTAACATAAAATAATTATAAAATACCCTCCTCCACCACCACATCCACCACCACCACCACATCCACCACCACCACCACCACATCCACCACCACCACCACCACATCCACCACCACCACATCCACCACCACCACATCCACCACCACCACATCCACCACCACCACATCCACCACCACCACATCCACCACCACCACATCCACCACCACCACATCCACCACCACCACCACATCCACCACCACCACATCCACCACCACCACATCCACCACCACCACCACATCCACCACCACCACCACATCCACCACCACCACCACATCCACCACCACCACCACATCCACCACCACCACCACATCCACCACCACCACCACATCCACCACCACCACCACATCCACCACCACCACCACCACCATCACCACCACCACGTCCACCACCACCACATCCACCACCACCACCACCCACGCACCACCACCACATCCACCACCACCACCACATCACCACCACCACCACCACACATCCACCACCACCACCACATCCACCACCACCACCCACCACCACCACCACATCCACCACATCCACCATCCACCACCACCACCACCACCACCCACCACCACATCCACCACCACCACATCCACCACCACCCATGCATCACCACCACCCATGCACCACCATCACCCATGCACCACCACCACATCCACCACCACCACCACATCCACCACCACCACCACATCCACCACCACCACCACATCCACCACCACCACCACCACATCCACCACCACCACCACATCCACCACCACCACCACATCCACCACCACCACCACATCCACCACCACCACCACATCCACCACCACCACCACATCCACCACCACCACCACAACCACTTCCCACCACAATCACCACTACATCCACCACCACCACCACATCCACATCCACCACCACCACATCCACCACCACCCACCACCACACACCACCACCACCACATCCACCACCACCACATCCACCACCACCACATCCACCACACCACATCCACCACCACCACATCCACCACCACCACATCCACCACCACCACCACATCCACCACCACCACCACACCACCATCCACCACCACCACACCCACCACCACCACACCACCACCACCACATCCACCCACCACCACATCCACACCACCACCACACCACCACCACCACATCCACCACCACCACATCCACCACCACCACCACATCCACCACCACCACCACATCCACCACCACAACCACCACCATCACCACCACCACCACCACATCCACCACCACCACCACCACATCCACCACCACCACCACCACCACCACCACCACATCCACCACCACCACCACATCCACCACCACCACCACATCCACCACCACCACCACATCCACCACCACCACATCCACCACCACCACCACATCCACCACCACCACCACATCCACCACCACCACCACATCCACCACCACCACATCCACCACCACCACCACATCCACCACCACCACCACATCCACCACCACCACCACATCCACCACCACCACCACATCCACCACCACCACCACATCCACCACCACCACCACATCCACCACCACCACATCCACCACCACCACCACATCCACCACCACCACCATCACCACCACCACCACCACCACCACCACCACCACATCCACCACCACCACCACATCCACCACCACCACCACATCCACCACCACCACCACATCCACCACCACCACCACCACATCCACCACCACCACCACATCCACCACCACCACATCCACCACCACCACCACCACCAGATCCCCCACATCCACCACCACCATTACATCCACCACCATCACCACATCCACCACCACCACCACCACATCCACCACCATCACCACATCCACCACCACCACCACATCCATCACCACCACCACCACCACATCCACCCACCACCACCACCATCACGTCCACCATCACCACACCACCACCATCCACCACCACCACCACATCCACCACCACCACCACATCACCCACCACCACCACCACATCCACCACCACACCACCACCACCACCACCACCACAACCACCACCACCACATCCACCACCACATCCACCACCACCTCCACCACCACCACCACAACCACCCCCACCACCACATCCACCATTACCACCACATCCACCACCACCACCACATCCACCACCACCACCACATCCACCACCACCACATCCACCACCACCACCACATCCATCCACCATCACCACCACATCCACCACCACCACCACATCCACCACCACCACCACATCCACCACCACCACATCCACCACCACCACCACATCCACCACCACCACATCCACCACCACCACATCCACCACCACCACCACCACATCCACCACCACCACATCCACCACCACCACCACCACATACACCACCACCACATCCACCACCACCACATCCACCACCACCACATCCACCACCACCACCACATCCACCACCACCACCACATCCACCACCACCACCACCACATCCACCATCACCACCACATCCACCACCACCACCACATCCACCACCACCACCACATCCACCACCACCACCACATCCACCACCACCACCACATCCACCACCACCACCACATCCACCACCACCACATCCACCACCACCACCACATCCACCACCACCACCACATCCACCATCACCACCACATCCACCACCACCACATCCACCACCACCACATCCACCACCACCACCACATCTACCACCACCACCACATCCACCACCACCACCACATCCACCACCACCACCACATCCACCACCACCACCACATCCACCACCACCACCACCACATCCACCACCACCACATCCACCACCACCACATCCACCACCACCACATCCACCACCACCACATCCACCACCACCACATCCACCACCACCACCACATCCACCACCACCACCACATCCACCACCACCACATCCACCACCACCACCACATCCACCACCACCACCACATCCACCACCACCACATCCACCACCACATCTACCACCACCACCACCACCACCACATCCCCCACATCCACCACCACCATTACATCCACCACCATCACCACATCCACCACCACCACCACATCCACCACCATCACCACATCCACCACCATCACCACCACCACATCCACCACCACCACCACCACCACATCCACCACCACCACATCCACCACCATCACGTCCACCACCATCACCACATCCACCACCATCACATCCACCACCATCACCACATCCACCACCATCACCACATCCACCACCATCACCACATCCACCACCACCACATCCACCACCATTACATCCACCACCACCACCACCATCACCACATCCACCACCACCACATCCACCACCACCATATCCACCACCACCACATCCACCACCACCACATCCACCACCACCACCACATCCTCCACCACCACCACATCCACCACCACCACCACATCCACCACCACCACCACATCCACCACCACCACCACATCCACCACCACCACATCCACCACCACCACATCCACCACCACATCCACCACCACATCCACCATCACCACATCCACCACCACCACCACCACCACCACCACCACATCCACCACCACCACTACATCCACCACCACCAGATGATAAAAAAATTTTGAAACGTCAAATTGCAACCTCCTTAACCCTTTGAGGGTCTGTCCCGCAGTTCTACAGCTTGGAGCCAGGTTCCAATCTGTAGTACTACGTCATGAGCTCTCCTCACTCAGATAAGCTGTGAGCAGTAAATTTGGGCTTAGATATAAGAGAATGCATCTAGCATTGACTTATATGGGAGAATACATAGATGGGAAGCACTTCACGGCTTCTCTTAGGCTTTGAAGAACTGCCAGCTTTTCTACTTTTGTGCTTTTGGGCCATTCTTACGCAAAATTAAGTGGTATTTTTGGGCCACAGTAAACTGTGGATAACTAAAACCATGGATATCATATCAGTGGATACGGGGGTTCTGCTGTATGTAAATATTTAGTAAATATATTTACTGGATGAACTTGGTCCCAGTTTAACTTTCACTTTTTTTTTTTTTGTTTTGTTAGGTAAGTGTATCAGCACCACTTCCTTCTGGCTCAGAATATAGCCTAGAACTGGATATATGTCATCCAATTAACCCACTAGAGTCGTCCTTCAGAGTTGTGCCTTCCAAAGTAAGTTGAGAGTGAATGATAACTTGTAATATATAGTGTACCTGCATGTTAATGGAATGAAGCATCTTACAGCAGTACTAAACATAACTTGTTGATTAATGAGATTGCAAATTTAACAGTATTTACTAGTAATTATTACAATGGATGTAGTGCATGAATGAGTTAATAGTAGACTGATAAATGCTTTGTAGTTCATAAATATCCAAGAGAAAATAGAACCAGGGAACTAGAGAAAAGGCTTTTTTTTTCCTCACTATAGTACAGTACAGTGGACCCTCGGTTATCGGCCATAATCCGTTCCAGGAGCACAGCCTATAACTGAAATAGTCGAAAACCGAAATAATATTTCCCATAAGAATTAATGGAAATACAATTAATTCGTTCCAGACAAAATTATTCACAAAAAAAAATAATTTTTTTTAACAATTATGTAAGTATTACATACCTTTATTGAAGACTAATGCTGGCTTCTGGAAGATGTGGAGGAGGAGAGAGGGAGGAGTTAGTGTTTGGAAGGGGAATCCCCCTCCATAAAGACTTCAGGTAGCAAAGCCTTCTCTGGGGTTATTTCCCTTCTTTGTCTTATAATGCAACTAGAACCAGCTTGAGAGTCACTGGACCCCTGTCACACAACAGATCTGTCCATAGAGGTCTGTTTCTGGTATGTCTTCAAGATTTCCTAAAGGTGGGACAGGGTTTTGTCACTGAACATGTTGCAGATATGGCTTGTTTCAGTTTGGTCAGGGTGGTGTTTCTCTACAAAAGCGTGCACCCTAGTCCACATTGCACACACCTCTTTAACCCTTTGACTGTTTCGGTTGTATATATGCATCTTACGAGCCACCGTGTTTGATGTATATATACTCATAAATTCTAGCGGCTTCAAATCAAGCAGGAGAAAGCTGGTAGGCCCACATGTGAGAGAATGGGCCTGTGTGGTCAGTATGCACCATATAAAAAAAAATCCTGCAGCACGCAGTGCATAATGAGAAAAAAAAATCCATCCTTTTTTTTTGTAAAACGCCGAATTTGTGGTCTATTTTCGTATAGTATTTATGGTTGTACAGTGGACCCCCGGTTAATGATATTTTTTCACTCCATAAGTATGTCCAGGTGCCAGTACTGACCGAATTTATTCCCATAAGGAATATTGTGAAGTAGATTAGTCCATTTCAGACCCCCAAACATACACGTACAAACGCACTTACATAAATACACTTACATAATTGGTCGCATTCGGAGGTAATCGTTATGCGGGGGTCCACTGTATTCTCGTTTTCTTGGTCTCATTTGATAGAATGGAAAACATGTTATAGAAATAGAGGTGATTTTGATTGGTTTTACTATGAAAAGAACCTTGAAATGGAGTTCAAAGTAGAGGAAATGTTTGATTTTTGCCAATGTTCAAAAGTAAACAAATGATGTCATTGTCCAGTAAATGTCCAACTAGCCATTCTGATATGCAGTCATGAATGAGTTGACATTATTTATACAATTATTACAATATTACAGTAGTCTGCATAACAGTAAATCTTCTATTTTTTGTTTGAATAAAAATTCAAAATAGAAAGCAAGAGTAATATCAGAGGGGCCTGGAGACGTGACTGATGAACAAAGAAAATGTTATTTTAGAACCAGGAATGCCTGCATTGTTCATTCTGGACCCTATTTTGAAATTGGCATATTTTTTAATTTGTGTGAAATTGGCCAAATTGCCAATTTCTGACCACTTTATTGGGTAGTTAAAATCAGTAAATGGGCTGTTTCTTGTACTCAATTGATAGAATAAATGGAGTTCTAAAGAAATAGTTATGAGTTTGGTCAACTGGAATAATGGAATTAGCCATAAATAGGGCTCGAAGTGGGGGAAATCGCCAATTCATTAATATCGCCGAGGCCACTAACTTTGCAAAAGCGTAATTCCATAAGTTTTCCATCACATTTCGTACTTTTGGTGTCATTACCATCGGGAAAAGATTCTCTATCATTTAATAAGAAAAAAATAATTTTTTTTTTTTTTAATTTTTGCAACACCAGGAGACACCTCAGGATTTGGGGTTGCGACAGTCAAGGGGTTAATCTCTGAAGAAGGCACCTCCTTCACACGCTCTTCCTCCTCCTCTGAAGCAAGTTCCTCAGTTGCAGTCTATTGCTGTTCGAGTTGAAGGTCTTGCAGCTCTTCGGTGGTTAGCTTTCCCTTTGGTCCTCCATCAACTCTTCCACACCCTGTGGTCCTCCATCAGCTCTTCCACATCCTTGCCACTTGCCTCCAACCCCACGGACTTCTCCAGTGCCACAATAGAGTCCACTGGGTCGGCAAGGTCGTGATCAGCCTCAAACCCTTCAAAATCCCTCTCTTGGACACAACCTGGCCACAATTTTCTCCAAGCAGAGTTCAAAGTCCTGGAAGTCACTCCCTCCCAAGTCTTACCTATAAAGCTTATGCAGTTGATGATACTGAAGTGATTCCTACAGAACTCTTAGGGTCAACTGAGTGTCCGAGGTCACTTCAAAGCACATTTGAAACACTGCTTTTGTGTAGAATTTTTTGAAGTTAGAAATGACATGCTGGTCCATGGGTTGGAGGAGAGGAGTGATGTTAGGAGGCAAGAACTTCACTTTTATAAAATTAAAGTCCCTAAACACTTGGTCTTCCAAGTCTGGAGGATGTGCAGGAGCATTGTCCAGTACCAGGAGGCACTTGAGTGGCAATTTCTTTTCCAGGAGGTATTTTTTCACACTTGGGCCAAACACATCATTAACCCACTCTTTGAAAATTTGCCTTGTGGCCCATGTCTTATGATTAGCTTTCCACATTACACACAATCTATTCTTGACAACATTGCTTTTCTTGAACACTCTGGGATTTTTCAGAGTGATACTCCAGTAAAGGCTTCACTTTGAAATCCCCACTAGCATTACCACACAACAAAAGAGTAAGCCTGTCTTTCATAGGCTTGTGTCCTGGCAGTGCCTTTTCCTCCTGCATGATGTAGGTCCTGTTTGGCATTTTCTTCCAAAACAACAAGCCTGTTTCATCACAATTGAACACTTGTTGGGGTTCAAATCTTCAGCCTTTACATAGTCCTTAAATTCCTGTACATACTTTTCAGCTGCATATTTACCAGAACTTGTAGCCTCTCCATGCCTTACAACACTCTGTATGCCACTACGCTTCTTAACCCTTTGACTGTCGCGGCCGTATATATACGTTTGCGAGGTACCGTGTTTGACGTATATATACTCATAAATTCTAGCGGCTTCAAATCAGGCAGGAGAAAGCTAGTAGGCCCACATGTGAGAGAATGGGTCTGTGTGGTCAGTGTGCACCACATAAAAAAAATCCTGGAGCACGCAGTGCATAATGAGAAAAAAAAAACTCCGACCGTTTTTTTTAATTAAAATGCCGACTTTGTGGTCTATTTTCGTATAGTATTTGTGGTTGTATTCTCGTTTTCTTGGTCTCATTTGATAGAATGGAAACTATATTATAGAAATGGAGGTGATTTTGATTAATTTTACTATAAAAAGAACCTGGAAATGGAGCACAAAGTACAGGAAATGTTTGATTTTTGCCGATGTTCAAAAGTGAACAAATGATGTCATTGTCCAATAAATGTCCAAATAGCCATTCTAATACGCAGTCATGAATGGGTTGATGTAATTTTTACAATTATTACAGTATTGCAGTAGTCTGCATAACAGTAAATCTTCTATTTTTTGTTTGAATAAAATTTCAAAATAAAAAGCAAGAGTAATATCACAGGGACCTGGAGACATGACTGATGAACAAAGAAAATGTTATTTTAGAGCCAGGAATGTCTGCATTGTTCATTCTGGACCTTATTTTGAAATTGTCGTATTTTTTAATTTTCGTGAAATTGGCGAAATTGCAAATTTCTGACCATGTTATTGGGTAGTTGAAATCGGTAAATGGGCAGTTTCTTGTACTCAATCGATAGAAAAAATAGAGTTCTGAAGAAATGGTTATGAGTTTGGTTGACTGGAATAACGGAATTAGCCGAAAATAGGGCTCAAAGTGGGCGAAATTGCCGATTTTTAAATATCGCCGAAGTCGCTAACTTCGCGAGAGCGTAATTCCGTCAGTTTTCCATCAAATTTCGTTTTTTTGGTGTCTTTACAATCGGGAAAAGATTCTCTATCATTTCATAAGAAAAAATAATTTTTTTTTTTTTCGAATATTTTGCGACACCAGAAGCAACTTCAGGATTTGGCCCTTCGACAGTCAAAGGGTTAAATCTCTCAAACCAGCCTTTGCTGGCCCTAAATTCACTACCAGCAGCACTTGTTCCAGGAGTTTTCTGTAGAAGATCCTCATGTAACTGCTTTGTCTTCTCACAAATAATAAATTCCACAACACTGTCTCCCACTAATTGTTTTTCCTTAATCCACAATAACAGGAAGTTTTCCAACTGTTCCATTATTGGTGACCTTTGTTTCGTTAGAAAAGTTACTCTTTTTGCAACATTAGCGTCCTTGATTTGTCCTTTGCCAGGTTGGGTGTAATTTTTGATTTGTTTTTCCCGTCCATCTTGGCAAGTTCCAGCACCCGCATACCATTCTTGTGTTTATTAGTCACTTCACGCTTAAATTCCATGGTGTTAATCACTTTCTTTACCACAGGAACTTTGCTAGGAACTTTCTTTTGAGCCATGGTTACTTATTTTGTAGTTGCACTACAAAAACCTCACAAAAAACAACAGAAAAAAAGCAAAATATTTGGATGTATGAGCAGAAGCTTCCTCACACACCAAGAGACGCAGCCAAAGTGACACACAAGTGGCCCCTGTTGGCAGACGGACGCGTCTGAAATGGCCGATCACTGAAATAACGGCCAATCACCAGGAGCTGAAAAACCGGCTGATCACGGAATTGGCTGATAACAGGAACGACTGATAACCAAGGGTCCACTGTATTACATAAACCAATTGTGGCTTAATGAAAGATTTGTTTTTAAGAATAAATATCCATGAGTTACAATACTTATATAGGTTCAGTTTTAATTTACAAATTAATGAGACAAGAATATTCTTTGTTGATCATAAGGATTACTAAAGTGAAATCTTTCCCACTTTATTTTATATATTCACAGGGTAGGATCAAATCCACAAGGGTCATACAGTGCCTAGGGACTGGGAGGGGTGAATCAGATTTGATTCAAGGGGAGGGTAACTTTAGTTCTTATGATCCAGAGCCCGTCACTGCCATCAAGGCACCCAACTGAAGTAGAAGTGACAATATGTCATATTTAACTCTTACTTTTCTTATGTTTTGTTAATTCTTATCCACCATCATTGACTGTTGTGACACCAGAGTTATCTTTTATTAGTTAATTAACTACATGTCACTAATTACTGTACAGTAATTTGGAGATTCTTTAATGTAATTAGAATGCCTTGCTCTACTAAGGAAAGAGGTCAAAATCAGCCTGACTGGCCAGATACCAGGCCATGATTAATGAATGGAGGACCAAACTGTCACCATTCCTTGTGCTGAATGACCCACATGGGTCTAGCATGTCATGAAATACAGTGCAATCATGAATCTCTCTGTTATCTTGATTGTTAAGAAAGTAATTGCCACGGAAGGAAAAAATAAATAATACATACAATATCAGCCACCAAAGGAAAAAATATTCACTCCTTTTGATGGTAACTAAATTCCATGTTGTTTTCCCTCATTTTCATGGTAAATGGCTCCTTGCCACTTGAAAGTAGGAAACAGTGGCAGAGGTGGTGAATATCATTAACATTTCAGATTTAGCTTACTGATACCAGAGCAGTACATAAATAAATTTCTTATGATGCCAGGATAGAGAAATTAACCCTTAAAATTTTAAAATATGAGTCACAATTTTATGCTGTACCTTTGTACTCCAGGCTGGTAGTTATAAAATAAATTCATGAGAACTAAGGCAGAAATCTGCAGGTAAAATTTTGTCATCAGAATTAACCATATAACTTTTGTTTTCTCTTGTTTAGTAAACAAGATCAAAGTCAGTTATGAAAACTTGCTACAGTATACAGTGGACCCCCGCGTTACGGCGGCTGCGACTTTTGTGAAATCCGACTTTCGGCAACTTTTTTCATCGAAATATGTCCTTGCGGTTCGTGATTGGCCTCATGATTTGGTGACTTTCTGGTATGCGTCTAAGCGGCATCCCAGCATCAGCGTGCACACAAAGCCAGTCAGTCTCCTGCACCATTCACACTCAGTGTGCCATTGTTTATCAGCGAGTGACCATCATCATGCTCATTCATATGATACATTTCCATTTTTTTTTTTTTGCTTCAAACTGCTAAATAAATCACCATTGGCCCAAAGAAAGCTAGTGCCAGCCCTTTGGTAAAGAAAGTGAGAAACACGATCAAATTAAAGAAAGAAAGAAATTGAAAAATATGAAAGTGGAGTGTGTGTTTCAGAGCTTGTCAGGATGTATGGCAAACACCATTCAACCATCCCTTCGATTGTGGCGAAAGGAAAGGAAATCAAGGAAGCTGTTGTTGCAAAAGTGGTAGATATGCTGACAAAAAAGAGATCACAAATCCTCGAAGAAGTGGAGAGGTTATTGTTGGTGTGGATTACCCAAAAACAGTTAGCAGGAGATAGTGTTACACAGTCGATAATTTGTGAAAAGGCAAGGCAGTTGCATGATGATCTCGTAAAGAAAATGCCTGCAACGAGTGCTGATGTTTGCGATTTTAAGGCCAGCAAAGGCTGGTTTGAGAGACTTAAGAAATGTAGTGGCATACACAGTGTAGTGAGGCATGGCGAGGCTGCCAGTTCTGACAAAAAGTGGCTGAAAAATATGTTCAGGAACTCAAGGGGTACATTGAGGTTGAACAGTTCAAACCCCAACAAGTGTTCAATTGTGACAAAACAGGCCTGTTTTGTAAGAAAATGCCAAAGAGGACCTACATCATGCAGGAGGACATGGCACTGCCAGGACACAAGCCTATGAAAGACAGGCTAACTCTCATGTTTTGTAGTAATGCTAGTGGGGACTGCAAAGCAAAGCATTTACTGGTTTATCAATCTGAAAATCCCAGAGTGTTCAAGAAAAATAGTGTTGCCAAGGCTAATTTGGGTGTGATGTGGAAGGCTTACAGTAAGGCATGGGTCATGAGGGACATTTTCCTTGATTGGTTCAATGAAGTGTTTGGCCCCAAGAAATACCTCTTGGAAAATAAATTGGAACTCAAGTGCCTCCTGGTAATGGACAGTGCTCCTGCTCATCCCCCAGACTTGGAAGAGCAAATGGTGCAGGAGTTTTGTTTCATCACAGTGAAGTTCTTGCCCCTTAATACCACTCCTCTCCTGCAGCCCATGGACCAGCAGGTCATTCCAAACTTCAAAAAACTGTACACCAAAGCAGTGTTTCAAAAGTGCTTTGAAGTGGCCTCAGACACTGAACTGACCCTAAGAGAGTTCTGGAGAAATCACTTCAATGTCCTCCATTGCATAAACCTTATAAGTAAGGCTTAGGAGGGAGTGACTTCCAGGACTTCGAACACTGCTCGTAGAAAATTGTGGCCACAATGTGTACAGGAGAGGGATTTTGAAGGGTTTGGGGTTAACCCTGAGGAGCCTGTGCCAATTGTGGAAAGTATTTTGGCACTGGGGAATTCCATGGGGTTGGATGTGAGTTTCGAGGATGTGGAAGAGTTTGTGGAGGACCACTATGAAGAGCTAACTACTACAGAGCTGCAAGAGTTTCATCTGCAACAGCAACAGACCACAGCTCAGGAAATTGCTTCAGAGGAGGAGGAAGAGAGATGGAGGAAGATGCCTTCTTCAAAGATTAAGGACATTTGTGCAGTGTGGACAAAGGTGCAAACATTTATGGATGAACTTCACCTTGACAAGCTGTTGCAGGCCATGTTGGCAACATGTACAATGACAGTGTTGTCCCATTTTAGAGATGTTTTAAAGAAATGCCAGAAACAGAGCTCTCTGGACAGATATTTTGTGTGACTGGGGTCCAGTGACTCTCAAGCTGGTCCCAGTGCCATTAAAAAACAAAGGAGGGAAGTAACCCCAGAAAAGGACTTGGTACCTGAAATCTTTATGGAAGGGGATTCCCCTTCCAGACAATAGTGTACCTTCATCCTCTCCCCTCCTCCCATTTTCCATCCACCCAGAAATTTTCAATAAAGGTAAGTGTAATGTTATTTTATATATGGGTGTACTTGATTTCTCATTGTTTTCTGTATGTAAATCTTTATTTAGTTTGAATTTTTTTTTTTAATATTTTTGGGTGGAACGGATTAATTGGATTTTCATTATTTCTTATGGGGAAAATGGTTTTGCCATTAAAATGGCTTGTTCTGTTGTATGTGCTCTCTCTACTAGTAATAGTTCTTTTCTTTGATGAAAGTTTCTAGAGTACTTGGCTTGTATTTTTTCCTTTTGTGGCAACTACTGTAAAATTTCAAATATATTTTGTCTATTGTCAGTGTTCATAATTATTTTCAGATAGAGGTGAAAATGAAGAAGGTGGATGGTATTCGATGGGCGTCTCTCGAGGGAGATGGTTCTTCCCCAAATGTGAAATCAAATCTCACAGGTGCATATATTATGTATTTATTATAGTTTTTTGTTTAAAAAGTTAAATCCTTAATTAAATGAGGTAAATGCTACTTATAAATAGGTGCTTATTCAGTTTCAGGCAGTGTTATAATATATGTGGAAAACTGACTAAATTTAAATTTTTTTCTAATCCCTAGGTTTGTTTTCAAAATAACTTTTGAGTGGTAATTAGGTAATTACCATTTTTTTTTTATCTGCTGTTTCCCACTGAGGCCGGGTGACCCGAAAAAGAAACACTTTCACTATCATTTACACTCTCACTGTCATGTAAATGAAAACAAAATGAATAGGAAGTATCTGCTTAAAAAGAGCAACATTAAGCTGTTACATATATAAGTTTTTAATGATAGATTGGTTGATGTAACATATGTATACAGTATGTTCGAGAGAAATAGCTAAAGGTTACAGGTATACGTTGATAATGTGGAGTGTTAGGTTCCAGACGACAGCCATACAATGAATATCACCTTAAAGTAAATAACAGCCTTTTTTTCACTTGCCAGTGCATATAAAACCCTAAAAACATGTTTACACTATCATTTATTAACCCTTTGAGGGTCGGCAGGCCCACTCAGAGACTTGTTTTCAGAGTCGCCCAAATTTCAAAAAAAAAAAAAAAAAATTCTTATGAAAAGATAGTTTTTTTTTTTTCTAAACATTATAGGCTAAACAAAAAAATTTTACCATCAATACTTACCGTGATATGGAGGCGTGAAGTTGACAGAAAATGCCCTATGCATGGTATCATCGCCGACTGCCGTCACCCGGTATTATTTGATTTTGTTTTTTAGGTACTATTATTTTTTAATTTTTTTTTCCAAGTTACTTTTATGGCCTGTGAGACCAATATTAGCACTATTTTATAAGTTTTTTCCCTTTATTTACTACACAATAACTCCACAAACACTGTTGTCCTTATAAATATTGTTTATAATTGTTGTTTTCACACACAAATGATATAAAATATTGTTTATTACTATTTTTCTATATTTTATATACACATATACAGTCACAGGGAATGTTTCTAGAAGTTCTGCAGCCTGTGGAAGTCTTTGAAACATGGCATCATGCACAGTGGTGTTTTACACTCCTCACACAAAACGAGTGTCTCTGCGTTGTTGTGGGCGTTTTTTTGTATGTGCACAGATGTAACACCTCTTCTGAGCCTTTTTCTTGAAAGCAGTAACAGGCAGTTTTACTAGGAAGTGATCACCATGCTTCAGACGAGAAGGTAGTTGTTGATAATTTAGTGGGCGGTCTATTGCAGGTGTTGTTCCTTGGTACTTGAATACTATTTGTCTGATGACAGACAAACAGAATTTGCCATATGATGGTTTGTTTCTGGTCCTCATCTTATACATATTATAAGCATTGAGCATGGAAATGTCCAGAAGATGGAAAAAGAGTTTTATGTACCACTTATAACTCTTGCGAACACAATCAGCAAACCCAATCTGCATGTCACATTTGTCCACTGAGTGCATATTGAGGGTGTAATCAATCCCAGCTGCAGGTTTTAGAATGGGTTCGTTGCTTTCTCTATGCTGCCTGCCAGTGTCTGCCATTTCATTAGGGTGAACTGATAACAACAGTGTGACATCTAGTTTGTCATGCCACCGAAATGCCATGATGTCATTGGCAGCAAACGCCTGCACCTCACCTCTACGAGTGCCAGCGTCAAACCTGGGCATATGCTTACGAGATTTGCACGCACTGTGCCACACACATCTGCCATGTTCACTCGCAAAAAATCACTGAGAGGCTTGTGTACCATTTTTTTTTTCCCAACAAGTCGGCCGTCTCCCACCGAGGCAGGGTGACCCAAAAAGAAAGAAAATCCCCCAAAAGAAAATACTTTCATCATCATTCAACACTTTCACCTCACTCACACATAATGTTTTTGCAGAGGTGCTCAGAACACAACTTTTTAGAAGCATATACGTACAGTGGACCCCCGCATAGCGACCTTAATCCGTGCAAGAGGGCTGGTTGTTATGCGAAATGTTCGGTATGCGAATGAATTTTCCCCATAAGAAATAATGGAAATCAAATTAATCCGTGCAAGACACCCAAAAGTATGAAAAAAATTTTTTTACCACATGAAATATACATTTTCCTACACACAAAGAGAAGGATACATGCACAATAGTAGAGTAGTACATGCACAATATATATTGTGCATGTACTACTATACTAAATGAAGAATAAATGACACCTTTATTGAAGATGCAGCAATGACTGATAAGACACTGTGTCCTGGGAGTGCCTTTTCCTCCTGAGTACTGTAGGTCCTGTTTGGCATTTTCTTCCAGAACAGGCCTTATCACACTGTGTATGCCACTACGATTCTTAAATCTCTCAAACCAACCTTTGCTGGCTTTAAATTCACCAATATGAGCACTAGTTCCAGGCATTTTTCCCTGTTCACCTGGGTGTTAGTCGACTGGTGTGGGTTGCATCCTGGGAGACAAGATTAAGGACCCCAATGGAAATAAGTTAGACAGTCTTCGATGACACTGACTTTTTTGGGTTATCCTGGGTGGCAAATCCTCTGGGGTTAATTGTTTCTTGGTATTCTCAATAAGCCACACCAACAACGGTGGTACAGCAGCAGCAGCAGCTGACGGTGGTACAGCAGCAACAGACGATGCTACAGCAGCAACAGACGATGCTACAGCAGCAGCAGACGATGCTACAGCAGCAACAGATGATGCTACAGCAGCAGCAGACGATGCTACAGCAGCAGCAGACGATGCTACAGCAGCAACAGACGATGCTACAGCAGCAGCAGACGATGCTACAGCAGCAGCAGACGATGCTACAGCAGCAGCAGACGATGCTACAGCAGCAACAGACGATGCTACAGCAGCAGCAGACGATGCTACAGCAGCAGCAGCGATGCTACAGCAGCACCAGACGATGCTACAGCAGCAGCAGATGATGCTACAGCAGCAACAGACGATGCTACAGCAGCAGCAGACGATGCTACAGCAGCAGCAGACGATGCTACAGCAGCAGCAGACGATGCTACAGCAGCAACAGACGATGCTACAGCAGCAGCAGACGATGCTACAGCAGCAGCAGATGATGCTACAGCAGCAGCAGACGGTACTACAGCAGCAGCAGCAGTTGACGGTGGTACAACAGCAGCAGCAGCTGACAGTGCAGCAGCAGCTGACAGTGCAGCAGCAGCTGACGGTGGTACAGCAGCAGCAGCAGCTGTACCACCAATAGTAGCGATGGTTGATTGGGGTTTATTATACAACCTGGCCAGCTCGGAGACACGCACTCCACTTTCATACTTATCAATGATCTTTTTCTTCATCTCTTACCTGGAGTTTACCTGGAGAGAGTTCCGGGGGTCAACGCCCCCGCGGCCCGGTCTGAGACCAGGCCTCCTGGTGGATCAGAGCCTGATCAACCAGGCTGTTGCTGCTGGCTGCACGCAAACCAACATACGAGCCACAGCCCGGCTGATCCGGAACTGACTTTAGGTGCTTGTCCAGTGCCAGCTTGAAGACTGCGAGGGGTCTGTTGGTAATCCCCCTTATGTGTGCTGGGAGGCAGTTGAACAGTCTCGGGCCCCTGACACTTATTGTATGGTCTCTTAACGTGCTAGTGACACCCCTGCTTTTCATTGGGAGGATGGTGCATCGTCTGCCAAGTCTTTTGCTTTCGTAATGAGTGATTTTCGTGTGCAAGTTCGGCACTAGTCCCTCTAGGATTTTCCAGGTGTATATAATCATGTATCTCTCCCTCCTGCGTTCCAGGGAATACAGGTTTAGGAACCTCAAGCGCTCCCAATAATTGAGGTGTTCTATAGTAATTCTCGCCCTTATTGCTGTAGGGTTGGCACTAGAAGCTTTCTTGGGGCCCATGGTCACTTATTTTCCAGAAAAAATCACCAAAAACACTGTAATAATACGAAATGTTCCGATTGTATGCTTGGATGTTACCGCAGAGGCTGGCTGGTAAACAATGCCACCGGCGGAACATGTGAGCGTGGCTCAGGCCGCACATTGGACGCGTCTCGGACGAAGGGCGGTGAGCGGGTTTTTGGGCGGTATGCGAGGCTAAATTTTTGCGATCAAAGCGATCGGTATGCAGATTGTACGGTATGCGATGCATACGGTATGCGGGGGTCCACTGTATAAAGATACACAACATATCCCTCCAAACTGCTAATATCCCAAAACCCCTCCTTTAGAGTGCCAGCATTGTACTTCCCATTTCCAGGACTTAAGCCTGGCTATATAAAAATAACCGGTTTCCCTGAATCCCTTCACTAAATATTTCCCTGCTCACACCCCAACAGATCGTTAGGTCCCAAATACCATTCGTCTCCATTCACTCCTATCGAACACGCTCATGCACGCCTACTGGGAGTCCAAGCCCCTCACCCACAGAACCTCCCTTACCCCTTCCTTCGAACCTTTTCGAGGACGACCCCTACCCTGCCTTCCTTCCTTCTACAGATTTAAATGCTCTCCATGTCATTCTACTTTGATCCAATCTCTCTAAATGACCAAACCACCTCGACAACCCCTCTTCAATCCTCTGACTAATACTTTTATTAACTCCACACCTTCTCCTAATTTCCACACGCCTAATTTTCTGCATAATATTTACATCACACATTGCCCTTAGACAGGACATCTCCACTGCCTCCAACCGCCTCCTCGCTACTGCATTCACTACCCAAGCTTCACACCCATATAAGAGTGTTGGTACTACTATACTTTCATACATTCCCTTCTTTGCCTCCATAGATAACATTTTTTGACTCCACATATACCACAACACACCACTTGCCTTTTTTCCCTCATCAATTCTGTGATTAACCTCATCCTTCATAAATCCATCTGCCGACCTGTCAACTCCCAAGTATCTGAAAACATTCACTTCTTCCATACTCCTCCTCCTCTTTTCTATGTTCACTTTCAACTTTCTACCTTTACGCACACTCCCAAACTCATCCACTAACCTTTGCAGTTTTTCTTTAGAATCTCCCATAAGCACAGTATCATCAGCAAAAAGTAACTGTGTCAATTCCCATTTTGTATTTGATTCCCCATAATTTAATTCCACCCCTCTCCTGAACACCCTAGCATTTACTTCTTTTACAACCCCATCTATAAATATATTAAACAACCATGGTGACATTACACATCCCTGTCTAAGACCTACTTTTACCAGGAAGTAGTCTCCCTCTCTTCTACACACCCTAACCTGAGCCTCACTATCCTCATAAAAACTCTTTACAGCATTTTGTAACTTACTACCTATTCCATATACTTGCAACATCTGCCACATTGCTCCCCTATCCACTCTATCATATGCCTTTTCTAAATCCCTAAATGCAATAAAAACTTCCCTACCTTTATCTAAATACTGTTCACATATATGTTTCAATGTAAACACTTGATCTACACATCCCCTACCCACTCTGAAACCTCCTTGCTCATCTGCAGTCCTACATTCTGTCTTACCTCTAATTCTTTCAATTATAACCCTACCGTACACTTTTCCTGGTTTACTCAGTAAACTTATTCCTCTATAATTTTTACAATCTCTTTTGTCCCCCTTCCTTTTATATAAAGGGGCTATACATGCTCTCTGCCAATCCCTAGGTACCTTCCCCTCTTTCATACATTTATTAAACAAAAGTACCAACCACTCCAACACTATATCCCTTTCTCCCTGCTTTTAACATTTCTGTCATGATCCCATCAGTTCCAGCTGCTTTACCCCCTTTCATTCTACGTAATGTCTCACGTACCTCCCCCACACTTACATTCTGCTCTTCTTCACTCCTAAAAGATGGTATACCTCCCTGGCCAGTGCACGAAATTACTGCCTCCCTTTCTTCCTCAACATTTAAAAGTTCCTCAAAATATTCTCGCCATCTACCTAATACCTCCCTCTCCCCATCTACTAACTCCCCTACTCTGTTTTTAACTGATAAATCCATACGTTCCCTAGGCTTTCTTAACTTGTTTAACTCGCTTCAAAATTTTTTCTTATTTTCATTAAAATTTCTTGACAGTGCCTCTCCCATTCTATCATCTGCTCTCCTTTTGCACTCTCTCACCACTCTCTTCACCATTCTTTTAATCTCCATATACTCTGCTCTTCTTATAACACTTCTGCTTTGTAAAAACCTCTCATAAGCTAACTTTTTCTCTTTTATCACACCCTTTACTTCATCATTTCACCAATCACTCCTCTTTCCTCCTGCCCCCACCCTCCTATAGCCACAGTTATCAGTATATAATATATGCCCCTTACCAAGGTATGGTTCTATCATTGTTCTAACCACATCACCAGAGATGCCCAATAACTTCCTGGTATTTTGCAATGTATATGCCAGTTTTAAAATAGGATCCAGAATAAACAATGCAGACATTCCTGGCACTAAAATAACATTTTCTCTGTTTATTAGTCACGGCTACAGGCCCCTCTTATATTACTCTTGCTTACCATTTGGAATTTTTATTCACAAAAAAATAGAAGATTTACTGTTATGCAAACTGCTGCATTATTGTAATAATTGTATAAATAATGTCAAGCCATTTTAGCGCTTCTTCTTGATTGTAATAATAATCTTGACTACATATTGGACTGGCAGGCGGACAGGTATTGGACGGTGACGTCATTTATTTACTCTTGAGCTTCGCTAAAGAATAGAACATTTTCGCTACTGTGAGTGCAATTTCAAGGTACTGTTCTTCATGAAAGCAATCAAAATCATATCTATTTCTGTAATATACCTTTCATTCTATCAGAAGAGACCAAAAAAATTAGAATCTAACCATAACAACCATACAAAAATATACCGCTAAGCGGCTGCTAATGGCTGAGAAGTGAACTCCGCTATTTATGGTCTGATTTCCTTCATTTTTGGTGTACGTGAAGAAGTATCTTTCCATCATACATTGCCCAAGTTTGAATAAGATAACCCAACAAACAACTGAGAAAATGATAATAATCTAATAATAATAATAATACATATATGTATCTTTATTTACTACACATACATGTACAAGGTATACAGGCCTAGCTGACATCAGTGACATACTACTGTATAGAAAGCCACTTGTTATGCTGAGTATTTCAAGAAAATTAGGTCAGTGTCCCAGGATAAAACCCACACTACTTGGCAAACACCCAGGTACCCATTTACTGATGGATAAACATAGACAACAGGTGTAAAGAAACACGCCTGATGTTTCTACCTTGGCTGGGAATTGAATATTTACCAAAAATCATATACAGGTCTCCCTCAACATTCACGTTTTCAACTTTCATGGGCTTCACACATTTGCGAATTCCCAACCGCCAATTTCCTAGCCATCAAATTCCCAGCCGCCGAATCATATTTAAGTTTCCCTCCACCTGCGAGTCCCTGCTACCCTCCCTCCGACCCCCGCAACTGGCAGCCAGCCCTCCCACCACTCAGTGTGGTGAGTGTTTTGTTTGTTCATTATTTGCTTTTAAACTACAGTATAAATAATGTAAACCCATTCATGACTGCATATTGGAATGGCTTTTCCGACAGGTATTAAACGGTGACATCATGTGTTTACACTTGAACACAGCAAAGAATCAAACATTTCTGCTACAGCTAATAATAATAGCTAATAATAATAATAATAATAATAATAATAATAATAATAATAATAAATACGATATAATTGAAGAAGGAAATTGTACAAAAATACGAGGGAGTGGTTGACACATCGTCAGTGTGGCTTTGTTTATGCTGGAGTGAGCATTTGTCTCCGTGCTCTTCCAAACATTTCACAATAATTCATTGTGTTTGGTGCTTGTAGATTGAGTGTGACTGGAGTGGTAGAGGCAGTGGTTGAGGCAGTGGTTGAGGCATCTGTTGAGGCAGCGATTGAGGCAGTGGTTGAGGCAGCGATTGAGGCAGTGGTTGAGGCAGCGATTGAGGCAGCTGTTGAGGCAGCTGTTGAGGCAGCGGTTGAGGCAGTGGTTGAGGCAGCTGTTGAGGCAGCGATTGAGGCAGTGGTTGAGGCAGTGGTTGAGGCAGTGGTTGATGCAGTGGTTGAGGCAGCTGTTGAGGCAGCGATTGAGGCAGTGGTTGAGGCAGCGGCTGAGGCAGCTGTTGAGGCAGCGATTGAGGCAGTGGTTGAGGCAGCGGTTGAGGCAGCGATTGAGGCAGTGGTTGAGGCAGCAGTTGAGGCAGCTGTTGAGGCAGCAATTGAGGCAGTGGTTGAGGCAGTGGTTGAGGCAGCTGTTGAGGCAGCGATTGAGGCAGTGGTTGAGGCAGCGGTTGAGGCAGCTGTTGAGGCAGCGATTGAGGCAGTGGTTGAGGCAGCGGTTGAGGCAGCGGTTGAGGCAGCGGTTGAGGCAATGGTATTTAATAACATACATGTTAATAATAATAATAAATGTTAATAATAATAACATGTACTATTGTTATTTATAACATACATGTTATTAACCCTTTGACTGTCGAAGGGCCCAATCCTGAAGTTGCTCCTGGTGTCGCAAAATATTCGAAAAAAAAAAATTATTTTTTCTTATGAAATGATAGAGAATCTTTTCCCGATTGTAAAGACACCAAAAAAACGAAATTTGATGGAAAACTGACGGAATTACGCTCTCGCGAAGTTAGCGACTTCGGCGATATTTAAAAATCGGCAATTTCGCCCACTTTGAGCCCTATTTTCGGCTAATTCCGTTATTCCAGTCAACCAAACTCATAACTATTTCTTCAGAACTCTATTTTTTCTATCGATTGAGCACAAGAAACTGCCCATTTACCGATTTCAACTACCCAATAACATGGTCAGAAATTTGCAATTTGGCCAATTTCACGAAAATTAAAAAATACGACAATTTCAAAATAAGGTCCAGAATGAACAATGCAGACATTACTGGCTCTAAAATAAGATTTTCTTTGTTCATCAGTCATGTCTCCAGGTCCCTGTGATATTACTCTTGCTTTTTATTTTGAAATTTTATTCAAACAAAAAATAGAAGATTTACTGTTATGCAGACTACTGCAATACTGTAATAATTGTAAAAATTACATCAACCCATTCATGACTGCGTATTAGAATGGCTATTTGGACATTTATTGGACAATGACATCATTTGTTTACTTTTGAACATCGGCAAAAATCAAACATTTCCTGTACTTTGTGCTCCATTTCCAGGTTCTTTTTATAGTAAAATTAATCAAAATCACCTCCATTTCTATAATATAGTTTCCATTCTATCAAATGAGACCATGAAAACGAGAATACAACCACAAATACTATACGAAAATAGACCACAAAGTCGGCATTTTAATTTAAAAAAACGGTCGGAGTTTTTTTTTTCTCATTATGCACTGCGTGCTCCAGGATTTTTTTTATGTGGTGCACACTGACCACACAGACCCATTCTCTCACATGGGCCTACTAGCTTTCTCCTGCCTGATTTGAAGCCGCTAGAATTTATGAGTATATATACGTCAAACACGGTACCTCACAAACGTATATATACGGCCGCGACAGTCAAAGGGTTAAATACCACTGCCTCAACCGCTGAATTATTGTGAAATGTTTGGAAGAGCACGGAGACTAATGCTCACTCCAGCATAAACTAAGTCACACTGACAATGTGTCAACCACTCCCTCGTATTTTTGTACAATTTCCTTCTTCAATTATATCGTATTTATTATTATTATTATTATTATTATTATTATTATTATTATTATTATTATTACTATTGTTATTATTAGCAGTAGCAGAAATGTTCGATTCTTTGCTGTGTTCAAGAGTAAACACATGATGTCACCGTCTAATACCTTTCCGAATAGCCATTCCAATATGCAGTCATGAATGGGTTTACATTATTTATAATGTAGTTTAAAAGCAAATAATGAACAAACAAAACACTCACCACACTGAGTGGTGGGAGGGCTGGCTGCCAGTTGCGGGGGTCGGAGGGAGGGTAGTAGGGACTCGCAGTGGTTGAGGAAGTGGTGGAGGCAGTGGTGGAGTCTGTGGTATTTAATAACATACATGTTATTGAAGCATAACATGTATATATTTAGTACAATTTATGACGTTTTCATGTATTTTATGATTGTTCATGGTTCAACAAGTTAAGGAAGTAGTATTGTATTATATTTCCCTACAATGTATTGAGGCACCAAACATTCACGGTTTTTCAACATTCGCGAGGCTCTTGATCCCCTAACCCTCGCGAATGTTGAGGGAGACCTGTATGGCTAACCCAAGCCAAGTACTAAAAATAAGCCACATTGACTTTTTTGGGTTATCCTAGGTTCTCTACACATATTCTGCTATGTGTGATAATCTATATAGAGAAAATAGCTTTTTTGTTTCAGGTTTATGGTGCAGTTCGAGTGTATATCACAGTTAGCCATGTGCTATACTCCATTTTCTTTAACCCTTTGAGGGTCGACAGGCCCTCTCCGAAACTCGTTCTCAGGGTCGGCCAAATTTAAAAAAAAAAAAAAATTATTTTCTCTTATGAAAAGATAGAGAATCTTTTCCCGATCATAAAGACACCAAAAGTTTGAAATTTGATAGAAAACTTACGGAATTATGCTCTCGCAAAGTTAGCGGTCTCGGCGATGTTTACGTAT
>NC_091314.1:29948669-30058669 GCF_038502225.1 Cherax quadricarinatus
CAGAGGGGCCTGGAGACATGACTGATGAGCAAAGAAAATGTTATTTTAGAGCCAGGAATGTCTGCATTGTTCATTCTGGACCTTGTTTTGAAATTGTCATATTTTTTAGTTTTCGTGAAATTGGCCAAATTGCAAATTTTTGACCACATTATTAGGTAGTTGAAATCGGTAAATGGGCAGTTTCTTGTGCTCAATCGATAGAAAAAATGGAGTTCTAAGGAAATAGCTATGAGTTTGGGCGACTGGAACAATGGAATTAGCCGAAAATAGGGCTCATAGTGGGCGAAATCGCCGATTTGTAAACAGCGCCGAGGCCGCTAACTTCGCGAGAGCATAATTCCATCAGTTTTCCATCAAATTTCGTTTTTTTGGTGTTATTACAATTGGGAAAAGATTCTCTATCATTTCATAAGAATTTTTTTTTTTTTTTTTTTTTTTAAATTTTGCGACACCAGGAGACACCTCAGGATTGGGGGTTGCGACAGTCAAAGGGTTAAATGTTATAGAATATTGTGTGGATGAGTTGGCCTGGTATGGTAGCCCAGCTGACAACCATACATACCACACTTGATTTCTTACAATAAATACTACTTGTCTCACCATAGATTAAGACTACTAATATTTTAATGTAAGTACAGTGGTCCCTCGTTTATCGTCATTAATCCGTTCCTGGAGGTGTGACGATTATCGAAAAAGGTGATTTTCGAATCAGTTTTCCCCATGAGAAATAATGTAAATACAATTAATCCGTTCCTGACACCCAGAAGTATTAAAACAAAAAAATTTTTTACATGAAATATAGATATAGTACATAAACAATACAATGGGACATGATGAATGAAACATTAACAGCATAACACTTACCTTTATTGGCAATTCTTCTTAGTGTATGGACGACTGGAGGAGGAGAGAGATTGAATTACTGTTTGGAAGGGGAATCCCCGTCCATCAACACCTTAGGTACCAAGTCCTTTTCTGGGGCTACTTCTCTTCTCTGTTTCTTAATGCTACTAGGACCAGCTTGAGAGTCAATGGAGTCCTGTTTCACAAAAAAAGTGTCCAGAGAGCTCTGTTTCTGGCATCTCTTTAAAACTTCCCTAAAATGGGCCAAGACTCTGTCACTGTACAAGTTACCAATATGGCTTGCAACATTCTTCTCAGCGTGATGTTTCTCCATAAATCTCCATCCTACCCCACATTTAAAAAATCTCCTTAATTGCTGAAGAAGGCACCTTGTTCCATCTCTCTTCCTCCTCTGCAGCAAGATTCTGAGCTGCGATCTGTTGCTGTTCCTGCTGAAACTCTTGCAGCTCCTCAGCGGTTAGCTCTTCGTTGTGGTCCTCCACCAACTCTTCCACCTCCTCCAAACTCACATCCAACCCCATGGAACTCCCCAATGCCACAATAGAGTTCACAACTGACATAGGCTCATCAGGGTCAGCCACAAACCTTTCAAAATCCCTCTTGTGGACACAATCTGGCCACAATTTTCTCCAAGCAGAGTTCAAAGTCCTGGTAGTCACTCTTATGCAATGGAAGATACTGAAGTGTTCTTTCCAAAACTCTCTTAGGGTCAGGTGAGTGTCTGAGGTCACATTAAAGCACCTTTGAAACATTGCTTTGGTGTAGTTCTTTTTAGCCCTTTCAGGGACAACAGGCCCTCTCAGAGACTTGTTCTCAGGGTTGCCCAAATTTCAAAAAAAAAAAAAAAAAAATTTTCTTATGAAAAGAAAGAGAATCTTTTCCCGATCATAATGACACCAAAAGTATGAAATTTGATGGAAAACTTGCGGAATTATGCTCTCGCGAATTTAGCGGACTCGACAATGTTTATGCATCTGTGATTTTACCCACTTTGAGCCCTATTTTCGGCCAATTCCACTGTACTAGTTGACAAAAATCATGAATATTTTGCTAGAACTCCATTTTTTCTATCGAATGAGCGCAAGAAACCACCCATTTACCGATTTCAACTATCCAATACAGTGGTCAGAATTTAGCAATTTTGCCAATTTCACACAAATTTCAAAAGATGCCAATTTCCAAATAGGGTCCAGAATAAACAAGAAAGACATTCCTGGCACTAAAATGACATTTCCTCTGTTCATTAGTCACGTCCCAATGCCCCTCTTACATTCTTTTGCTTTCCACTTCGAATTTTTATTCTCACAAAAAATAAAAGATTTACTGTTATGCAGACTACTGCATTAGTGTAAAAAATGGTATGAATAATATCGGAGCACTTGTGAAAGAATATTAGACTCACCAGTTGACGTGTATTGGACACTTAGCTGATTTGTTTACTTTTGAACTTTGGTAAAAATTGAACATTTCTGCTACTTTGAGCTCAATTTCAAGGTACTTTTCATTGTAAAATCAGTCAGAATCATCTAAATTTCTGTAATATGTCTTCCATTGTATAGAATGAGACCAGGAAAACTAGAATACAACAATAAATACCATACGAAAATACAGTGCAAAGTCGCTGTTTTAATCCAAAAACACGGTCAAAGTTTTTTTTTTCTCATTACGCACTGTGTGCTGCAGGATTTTTTTTATACTGGGCACACTGACCACATAGACCCATTCTTTCATATGTAGGTCTACCAGCTTTCTCTCACTAGATTTGAGGGCGCTAGAATTTAGGCGTACTAGTATGTTAAAAACCCTGGTGCGTAAGCCATACTAGTACGGCCAAAACCCTGAAAGGGTTAAAGTTTGAAATGACCTGCTGGTCAATGGACTGGAGGAGAGGAGTGGTATTCGGGGGCAAGAACTTTACTGTGATGAACCCAAACTCCTGCAGAATTAGGTCATCCAAGTTTGGAGGATGAGCAGGTGCATTGTCCATTACTAGGAGGCACTTGAGATCCAATTTCTTTTCCAGGAGGTAATTCTTCACACTAGAACCAAACACTTCATTGAACCACTCGACGAAAATTTCCCTCGTGACCCATGCCTTATTATTAGATCTCCAAAACACACATAATTTACTCTTCATAGCATTTTTTTTTTTTAACACACTGGGATTCTCAGAATGGTACACTAGTAACGGCTTCACTTTGAAATCCCCACTAGCATTAACATAGAACATGAGCGTCAGCCTGTCTTTCATAGGCTTGTGTCCTGGCAGTCTTTTTTCCTCCTGAGTATTGTAGGTCCTCTTTGGCATTTTCTTCCAAAAGAGGCCTGTTTTGTCACAATTGAACACTTGTTCAGGTTTCAGTCCTTCAGCCTCTATGTACTCCTTGAATTCACTTATGAATTTTGTAGCTGCAATTTTGTCCGAACTGGCAGCCTCACCATGCCTTATCACACTGTGTATGCCACTATGGTTCTTAAATCTCTCAAACCAACCTTTGCTGGCCTTAAATTCACAAATATCAGTACTCGTTGCAGGCATTTTCTTTACCAGATCGTCATGCAACTGCCTAGCCTTTTCACAAATAATCTGGTGAGGGGCTCTTGATTTAGGGAATTGGATCTGTGCTCCAGTTCCCCAAATTAAGCCTGAATGCCTTCCACATCCCCCCCCAGGCGCTGTATAATCCTCCGGGTTTAGCGCTTCCCCTTTGATTATAATAATAATAATAATAATTCACAAATAATCAACGTCATAAGACTATCTCCTGCTAATTGTTTCTCGTTTATCCACACCAATAATAACTACTCAACCTCTTCGAGTACTGGTGATCTCATTTTTGTCAGCATATTTACCCCCTTTGCAACAACAGCTTCCTTGATTTCCTTTTTCTTGGCCACGATGGAAGATATGGTTGTACGTGATTTGTTATACATCCTGGCCAGTTCAGCCACACGTATGCCACTTTCATATTGCTCAATGATGTTTTTCTTAAATTCAATCGTATTTCTCACCTTCTTTAACAAAGGCTTGGCACTAGGAGCTTTCTTTGGAGCCATGGTAGCTTATTTAGCACTTTCCAAGCACTAAAATGAATGGAATATTATGAAATATTTCGTTTGAACAAGTGAGGGGACCGTCGCTCACTGGTAAACAATGGCACACTGGCTGGGAAGGGAGGCCGACATGGCTCAGAGCTGTAAGTACGCGTCCAGGACGAACGACGATTAGCGAGTCAACCAACCACTTGCGAGCCAATGTTTGGACTAAAATAAAGCGACGATTTCCGAAAAGGGCAACTATCGAGCCCGACTATTATCGAGGGACCACTGTAATGAGTTTACTATATGTGTATTTTACTTTTTTATTGTTTTTTAATGCCTAGTTCTATAGCTAACTTAATATATGTTAGTGTAAATTTGTTATGTAGTATTTATATGCATTTATAAGTGAAAAAAGGGGTGTTGCACTTTACGGTGATTTCCGCTTTACAGTGGTAGCTTGGAACTTAACCTGCCACATAAGTGGGGCTCTACTGTATATTCTTCTAAACTGTTGTATTCTGGGCACCTCTGCAAAAACAGTGATTGTGTATGAGTGAGGTGCAAGTGTTGAATGATGAAAGTATTTTCTTTTTTGGGATTTTCTTTCTTTTTGGGTCACCCTGCCTCGGCGGGAGATGACCGACTTGTTGCAAAAAAAAAAAAAAAAAAATATTTCTTGACTTGTCATTCCCACTGTCAATTATACCTTTCACATTAGATGACAAATATCTTCCATACAGTGTGGTCATTAGTTTTTTAACAGCTTTAACCCTTTGACTGTCGAAGGGCCCAATCCTGAAGTTGTTCCTGGTGTCGCAAAATATTCGAAAAAAAAAAAAATTATTTTTTCTTATGAAAATGTTAAGATTATTTTTCTGATTGTTTTAGTCCCCAAAAAAAATTTTTCCCATCAGTACTTACCGAGATATAGAGGCATGAAGTTTGCAGAAAATGAGCCGCGTATGGCAACAGCGGCGACTGCCGCTCACCCGGTAAACTTTAGTTTACTTGTATTTGAAGGTTTGTTGTTTTTTTTCACTATTTTATTTTTTCACATAACTTATGTGGCCCTGTGAGACAAAGTAAGGTGCAATGTACATATATACACTCGTTGTATACAACACAATAAGCACACAAACATAATTATCAATATATTGTTTACAAAACTTGTTTACAAAAACAAACAATACAAAAAATTGTTTATTACTATTGTTCTATAATATATATACCAATATACAGTCACTGAACATACTCCTAGAAGTTCTGCAGCTTGTGGAACTCTGTGAAACATGGTGTCATACACAGTGGTGTTTTACACTCTTACACATAAAACATGGTGTCATACACAGTGGTGTTTTACACTCACACATAAAACATGGTGTCATACACAGGTGGTTTACACACTCACACATAAAACATGGTGTCATACACAATTGGTGTTTACACTCTCACACATAAAATCAGTGTGTGTGCATTTTTGTTGAATTTTTTTTTTTTTTTATGTGCAAAGACAAAACACCTCGTCTGAGCAGTTTTTCTTCAAAGTATTAGCAGGCAGTTGTGTTATGTAGTTATCCTAGGTAAATGGTCGTGTGTCATCATTCCTTCCTAATTTCCTTCATTCCTTTCCTACCTGGAGGCTACCTGGAGGGCATTCCACCTCTCTTCCTACATTCCTTCATCTGTCCTTCATTACTTTTTTCCTTCCTTTCATCTAGTCCTTCCTTCATTCCTGCCTCCCTTCTTGCTTCTGGTTTCTATAATATATATACACATATATAGTCACTAGATACTTTCATAAAACTGCTATTATCACCCTTCAGCAAGCTTGTCTTGTTAAAGCGAGTGTGTGGCTTATAATTGTTTTGAGTCAGGAGTCGGCAGCTGTCAAAATGACATATTGAATCATTACTCACTCCCCTACCGCCTGTCAAAACAATGGGGTCGGATGCTGCTTCCCCCTCCATTCTATCTAATTATCTTTCTCCCTCATTCTATCTCTTTCAATCTGTCTCTCTTTCTCTCTCTCTGTCTATCTCTGTCTCACAGGTACACATAAATACAACTATACATAGTGTAAATTACCTAGGATAACCCCCAAAAATCCAGACAAAGTGCTATACTCTGCTTGAAGATGTGAGTAAACGTGATGATGACACAGTCTTGTGGCTCTCTGAGACAGAGCTAGACGGATAGACAGGGAGTTTGGCAGACAGACAAATAGACAGACAGACAAATGTTTGTTCGTCGTCATCTCCTCCTCCTCCTCCTCCTCCTCCCCTCCTCCTCCTCCTCCTCCTCCTCCTCCTCCTTCCTCCTCCTTCTCCTCCTCCTCCTTCCTCCTCTCTTCCTCCTCCTGGCTCTTGACAGATGGACAGCTGCCCCCTCCCTCCACCCTCGTTTACGCTCATCAAAGGTCAGCTCTTATCAAATGTTATCTCCCCTTATCTTGTCACTGTCATGGGGTGAACTGTTTTCATGCCTCAAGGGAACATATTATTACATATTATTATTATTAGGTATTAGGTGTTATTATTATTCTTATTCTTCTTCTTATTCTTATTCTTCTTCTTCTTATTCTTCTTCTTCTTCTTCTTCTTCTTCCTCCTCCTCCTCCTTCTCATCCTCCTCCTCCTCCTCCTCCTCCTCCTCCCCTCCTTCCTTCCTCCTCCTCCTCCTTCCTCCTCCTCCTCCCTCCCTCCTCCTCCCTCCTCCCTCCTTCTCCTCCTTCCTCCTCCTCCCTCCCTCCCCTTCCTTCCTCCTCCTCCTTCCTCCTCCTCCTCCTTCCTCCTTCCTCCTCCTTCCTCCTCCTCCTTCCTTCCTCCTCCTCCTCCTTCCTCCTCCTCCTCCTCCTCCTCCTCCTTCCTTCCTCCTCCTCCTTCCTCCTTCCTCCTCTTCCTCCTCCTCTTCCTCCTCCTTCTCCTCCTCCTCCTCCTCCTCCATTGGCCCCTGGTCCTCAAACTTCCTCGAAATCATGAAATTGATCTTCATTGACACTTCCATCTGTGTTTAGAGCATCACTTGGGAAGAGAAGAGTCCCAGATTTGCAGGGAAGTCACATATTTCTTACCGCTAGACATGCTGAAAAAGGACGACTGAAATGGTATTCCCACAATGCACCACTGGCTCCCCGATTTTTTTTATATGGTGCACACTGACCATGGAGACCCATTCTCTCACATGTGGGCCTACCAGCTTTCTCCTGCTTGATTTGAAGCCGCTAGAATTTATGTGTATAGATACGTCAAACACGGTATCTCCTATGACGTACATATACGACCGCGACAGTCAAAGGGTTAAATACTATAAGCAATGACAAAATTATAAATTTTCACCATAGAACTGTTCATTAAGAAATGTAATGCTATGAATCAGTGCTCATAAAATTATCCATGCTAATGTGTTGCCATCATATGATATGATGTATTATTTTTTTAAATGTATTGTTCCTTGGTGAAAACTGAGATATAATAAATTGTTTCAATACAGGGAATATTCTTGCTGACATCTTGGCACCAGTTGCATCATTTTCTCTTAGTCAGCTTTCCTATAAAGTAGTTAGATTTTTTTTTTTTTTTTTTTTTTTTTTTTTTTTTATAGTATAAGCCAAGGAGGCATATGAAAGCCTCCTGTGTATTATATTTGAGTCATCCCATTTTAAACTATCTGCTGCAAAGCTTATGTTTTTCTTGCCTTCTCTTTCTGATTTTTTTTTTTTTAACAAGTCGGCCGTCTCCCACCGAGGCAGGGTGACCCAAAAAGAAAGAAAATCCCCAAAAAGAAAATACTTTCATCATCATTCAACACTTTCACCTCACTCACACATAGTCACTGTTTTTGCAGAGGTGCTCAGAACACAACAGTTTAGAAGCATATACATATAAAGATACACAGCATATCCCTCCAAACTGCTAATATCCCGAACCCCTCCTTTAGAGTGCCAGCATTGTACTTCCCATTTCCAGGACTCAAGTCCAGCTATATAAAAAAACTGGTTTCCCTGAATCCCTTTACTAAATATTACCCTGCTCACACTCCAACAGATTGTTAGGTCCCAAATACCATTCATCTCCATTCACTCCTATCGAACACGCTCATGCATGCCTGCTGGAAGTCCAAGCCCCTTGCCTACAAAACCTCCCTTACCCCTTCCTTCCAACCTTTTCGAGGACGACCCCTACCCCGCCTTCCTTCCCCTACAGATTTATACGCTCTCCATGTCATTCTACTTTGATCCATTCTCTCTAAATGACCAAACCACCTCAACAACCCCTCTTCAGCCCTCTGACTAATACTTTTATAAACTCCACACCTTCTCCTAATTTCCACACTCCGAATTTTTTGCATAATATTTACACCACACATTGCCCTTAGACAGGACATCTCCACTGCCTCCAACCGCCTCCTCGCTGCTGCATTCACAACCCAAGCTTCACAACCATATAAGAGTGTTGGTACTACTATACTTTCATACATTCCCTTCTTTGCCTCCATAGATAACGTTTTTTGTCTCCACATATACCTCAACACACCACTCTCCTTTTTTCCCTCATCAATGTACTTGGGAGTTGACACGTCAACTCCCAAGTACATTCACTTCTTCCATACTCCTCCTCCCCAATTTGATATCCAATTTTTCTTTATCTAAATCATTTGATACCCTCATCACCTTACTCTTTTCTATGTTCACTTTCAACTTTCTACCTTTACACACACTCCCAAACTCATCCACTAACCTTTGCAATTTTTCTTTAGAATCTCCCATAAGCACAGTATCATCAGCAAAAAGCAACTGTGTCAGTTCCCATTTTGTATTTAATTCCCCATTATTTAATCCCACCCCTCTCCTGAACACCCTAGCATTTACTTCTTTTACAACACCATCTATAAATACATGTATATTAAACAACCATGGTGACATTACACGTCCCTGTCTAAGACCTACTTTTACTGGGAAGTAGTCTCCCTCTCTTCTACACACCCTAACCTGAGCCTCACTATCCTCATAAAAACTCTTTGCAGCATTTAGTAACTTACCTCCCTTACCTCCCTGATACACCCCGACAACTAACTACATGATAACCACCTGGTGGTTCAAAATTACACTCACTCACCCACTGACTATAAACCCAGAAATACTAATCTTAATCTTAAAATAATAAATCCTAACTAGTCATAAGTTTGCCTATGATACTCAAATATAGACACTTTGTATTGTGCCAAAACAAAAGCATTCACATTGCTAAACTCACAAATTATGATGTAGTCACTTAGCCTTAATACCATAATCTGTAAGGATTTAATGTTAAGAATTAATCTAAGTCTGCTTGAAATTCCTAGCCATGCTAGGTGTCCTAGTGGCCCCCTCTGTAATTAGTATTTTATAACATGTAAACCACAAAATACCCAAAACCTGTAAACCCCACATTGTAACCATTATAGAGAATAAACTTGAATTAAATTGAACACTTGCAACATCTGCCACATTGCTCCCCTATCCACTCTATCATATACCTTTTCTAAATCCATAAATGCAATAAAATCTGATTTTTATATAGTGCTATTTTTTGTATATGCAAATGGAATAACGCATGGGAAAGCCCTCATAGTACATGCTGCTCAGTTGTGAATGCATGTTCTTAACTCCTTTGACTGTTGCAAGCCCCTTTCTGAACTGTCATTCTATGTCACAAAATTTTTGGAAAAAAAAAACTAATGAAACGATAGAGAATCTTTTCCCGATGGTAATGACATCAAAAGTACAAAATTTGGTCGAGAACTCACTGAATTATGCTCCCGCGAAGTTACCGGTCTCGGTGACATATACGGATCGGCAATTTTGCCAACTTTGAGCCCTGTTTTTGGCCAATTCCGTTTTTCCAGTTGACCAAACTCATAGCTATTTCTTTAGAACTCCATTTTTTCTATCAATTGAGTACAAGAAATCGCCCATTTACCTATTTGAACTACCCAATAAAGAGGTCAGAAATTGGCAATTTGGCCAATTTCACGCAAATTAAAAAAGATGCCAATTTCAAAATAGGGTCCAGAATAAACAATGTAATTAAGACTCATGTGCAACATCTGGGTATCTTTATGTAGACGTTTCGCCATCCAGTGGCTTTATCAATACAAATTCTAGGACATAACTTGAAGACAGTAGGACTATATACAGAAGATGAGGTAATCAGTCCCTCAACCTAGGAGTAGGTGCGAAGAGCTCCATAGTCGTGGAGATTCTGAAGCAGAAGCAAGGAGCCTGGCGCTTATATAGTAACGTCAGGTGTAGCAGACGAGGGCATAGTCATTGGTAGGCAGGATTCCCCAGTGGAAGTAGGCCCTTCCCAAAGAGATGGGTTAGATGTAGTAGTAGTTGTCGTAGCCGTGAAGGTTATGTACATGTCCTCAGAATCGGTATTATATACCATTCCTGCACAACTTGTCAGACACTGCAACATCATGGAATCTTGATTCTGAGGACATGTACATAACCTTCACGGTTACGACAACTACTACTACATCTAACCCATCTCTTTGGGAAGGACCTATTTCCACTGGGGAATCCCGCCTACCAGTGACTATGCCCTCGTCTGCTACACCTGACGTTACTATATAAGCGCCAGGCTCCTTGCTTCTGCTTCAGAATCTCCACGACTATGGTGCACTATGTGTGTATTGTACTTTTTTATTGTTTTTTGATGCCTGGTTCTATTGCTAACTTAATATATGTTAGTGTAAACTTGTTATCTAGTGCTTGTATGCATTTATAAGTGGAAAAAAAGGGTGTTCCACTTTACGGCGGTTTCCGCTTTACGGCAGTAGCCTGGAACCTAACCTGCCGTATAAGTGGGGCCCTACTGTATATACGTCCGAAACACTGGCTCGTAAGATGTATATATATGACCAAAACAGTCAAAGGGTTAAGCACGTTTACAAAAAATTACACTATATAGAGGATAGAGGAACTTTGTAAAAGATTTTACTATATGTATAAAATGAGCACGTTAGACAGGAGCGGATAGAAACAAGTGGTTTTTAACTCCTTCACTGGATTGACCACGTAAAATGGGCCGGGCTCTTGGAGAAGGAAAACTCTTGGAACTCTTGAAAGGTATATCAAAGGAATAAAAAAAGCAAAATGGTATTCATCTGTAAAGCCTAGAAATGTAACTGATAAACAGAGGAAATGTTATTTTAGCACCAGGAATGCCTGCATTGTTTATTCTGGACCCTGTTTTGAAACTGGAATATTTTGAACCTTGCATTAAATTGGCCAAATTACCAATTTTTTTTTTTTTTTTTACCCTGTGGGTAATTTTGAGATTGGGGGTCTGGACACTCAAGGGTTAAGTGTGCAGTAGTGCTAGGCCTAAAAAAAGATGAAAAAATAAAAATAGTAAATAAAAAATGCTACAGTACTATATTGCTAACCTGAGGTAGGAAGTGCTTGCACTCTATTTGGATATTTGCGTTTAGAAAAGGAGTCTCCAAACTGCGGTGCACTACAAGATTTTATGTGGTCCACAGCAACTTGAAATATTTATAGACAACTGAAACTAATAAACCCTCATTTTCAGTCACTGAAAGTTGAGGATTTTGTTGCTTGTAACAATTTAAATATGAAAATTTATTAACCCTTTGAGAGTTTTGGTCATATATATACATCTTACAAGCCAGTGTCTTCGACGTATTTATACTCCAAAATTCTAGCTGCTTCAGATCAAGTGGGAGAAAGCTGGTAGGCCCACATACGAGAGAATGGGTCTGTGTGGTCAGTGTGCGCAGTATAAAAAAATCCTACAGCACGCAGTGCATAATGAGAAAAAAAAACTCCAACCGTATTTTTTGGATTAAAACGCCGACTTTGAGGTGTATTTTTGTATAGTATTTATGGTTGTATTCTTGTTTTCTTGGTCTCATTTGATAGAATGGAAGACATATTACAGAAATAGATATGAGTTGATTGGTTTCACGATGAAAAGGACCTTGAAGTTGAGCTCAGAGTAGCGGAAATGTTCAATTTTTGCCGATATTCAAGAGTAAACAAATTGTCCTTGTCCAGTTAGCCATTCTAATATGCAGTCACAAATGGGTTGACATTATTTATACAATTATTACAATAATGCAGTAGTCTGCATAACAGTAAATCTTTTATTTTTTGTGTGAATAAAAATTCAAAATAGAAAGCAAGGGTAATATAAGAGGGGCCTGGAGACATGACTAATGAACAGAGAAAATTATATTTTAGTGCCAGGAATGTCTGCATTGTTCATTCTGGACCCTATTTTGAAATTGGCTTCTTTTTTAATTTGCATGAAATTGGCCAAATTGCCAATTTCTGACCACTTTATTGGATAGTTGAAATCGGTAAATGGGTGGTTTCTTGTACTCATTCAATAGAACAAATGGAGTTCTAAAGAAATAGCTATGAGTTTGGTCAACTGGAATAATGGAATTGGCTGAAAATAGGGCTCAAAGTGGGCAAAATTGCCGATGTGTAAATATCGCTGAGATTGCTAACTTCGCGAGAGTGTAATGCTATAAGTTTTCAATCAAATTTCATACTTTTGGTGTCATTAATTTTTTTTTTTCTTCAAAATTTTGTGACAGAGAGACACTTTAGGATTTGGGGTCGCAGCAGTCAGAAGGTTAAAATTTTAGTTCTTATCATTTCATTTCTCACATATACCCTTCAGTTATATAATAAAAAAAGGAAAGGAATGGTGCATATTGAGTGCTGCCTATTTAACCCTTTCAGGGTTTCCGACTTACTAGTACAGCTTACGCACCAGGGTTTTTGACGTACTAGTATGCCTAAATTCTAACGCCCTCAAATCTAGTGAGAGAAAGCTTGTAGGCCTACATATGAAAGAATGGGTCTATGTGGTCAGTGTGCGCAGTATCAAAAAAATCCTGCAGCACACAGTGCATAATGAGAAAAAAAAACTTTGACAGTCTTTTTGTTGTAAAACAGCGACTTTGCACTGTATTTTCGTATGGTATTTATGATGGTATTCTAGTTTTCCTGGTCTCATTTCATAGAATGGAAGACATATTACAGAAATTGAGATGATGTTGATTGGTTTTACAAAGAAAAGTACCTTGAAATCGAGCTCAAAGTAGCAGAAATCTTTTATATTTGCCAAAGTCCAAAAGTAAACAAATCATGCTAAGCATCCAATACACGTCAACTGGTGAGTCTAATATTCTTTCACAAGTGCGCTGATATTATTTATGCCATTTCTAAACTAATGCAGTAGTCTACATCACAGTAAATCTTCTATTTTTTGTTAGAATAAAAATTCAAAGTGGAAAAGAGGGGCATGCGGACGTGACTAATGAACAGAGGAAATGTCATTTTAGTGCCAGGAATGTCTTTCTTGTTTATTCTGGACCCTATTTGGAAATTGGCATCTTTTGAAATTTGTGTGAAATTGGCAAAATTGCTAAATTCTGACCACTTTATTGGATAGTTGAAATCGGTAAATGGGTGGTTTCTTGTACTCATTCAATAGAAAAAATGGAGTTCTAGCAAAATAGTTATGATTTTTGTCAACTAGTACACTGGAATTGGACGAAAATAGGGCTCAAAGTGGGCAAAATCGCCGATGCGTAAACATCGTCGAGACCGCTAACTTCGCGAGAGCATAATTCAGTAAGTTTTCCATGAAATTTCATACTTTTGGTGTCATTATGATTGGGAAAATATTCTCTATCTTTTCATAAGAAAAAATAATATTTTTTTTTTATGAAAATTTGTCGACCCTGAGAACAAGTCTGGGAGAGGGCCTGTCGACCCTGAAAGGGTTAATGAAGAATGATGTGTAAAGTATTTCTTTATACAAGCAGGTGATAAAGTCTTGTGTGTTGTATCCCATGAAACTGTTGCAGTTTTGAAGGAGTACAGTGTATGTTGGCACTATGACACCAAACATAAACCAAGTTATTCCCAGTTCACAGGAACACAGCATTTGGAAAAATGTGAATCAGTGCAATGCAGGTTGCTTTCCCAACAAGGTTTTTTATGCAGAAGAGAGCTGAAAATGAAGCTTTAATTAGGGCCACTTACAAAGTAACTTATGTGTTAGCTAAGGGAGGAAAGTCATTCATCAGTGGAGATCTGATCAAAGAGTGTATAATGGAAGCAGTGAGAGAGTTATGCTCAGAAAGTGCAAATCTGTTCAGAATGCTCATGCTTGTGCCATATAATTGAGGATACAGGAAGAAATATATTTCATCAAATTGCAGACAAAGCACAAAATTTTCCATTTTATTCTCTCACGCTTGATGAATTGAATGATGTGACACATCACAACTGTTATTCATCTGTGGTGTCGACAATGAATTTAATGTGACACAAGAATTAGCATGGTATAAACCTTGGTAATAAATACCGACAAGTTGGTTTAGAAAGACACGTAAGCAAACACTATGACATATTTATTAGAAAACGTTTCGGTCCTGGGACCTTGATCACTTCTAACATGTTAGAAGTGTCTTTCTAAACCAAGAATTAGCATCACTGCATAGCATGCACAGCACAGGAACTGGAGAAGACATCTTCAAAGAATTGCAAAAACGCTGTACAGTGGAACCTCTGCTTACAAGTACCCCACCATGCGAGTTTTTCAGGATACAAGCCATCACTCGGTCGATTTTTTGCTCGTGGATACGAGCCAAAATTCAGGTTGCAAGCTTCCCCCTCAATGGAGGTTCCTTGATGCTGGTGAGGGGCTCTTGATCTAGGGAATTGTATCTGTGCTCCAGTTCCCTAAATTAAGCCTGAATACCTTCCATCCCCTCCCCTCCCCCTCAGGTGCTGTATAATCCTATGCGTTTAGCTCTTCCCCATTATAATGACAATAATAATATAATGTAATAATAATTTATTTTTTTTATTAACACATCGGCCGATTCCCACCAAGGCAGGGTGGCCTGAAAGAGAGAAATTTTCATCATCTTTCACTCCATCACTGTCTTGCCAGAGGGGTGCTGTACACTAGTTACAAAACTGCAACATTGACATCCCTTCTTCAGAGTGTAGACACTGTACTTCCCATCTCCAGGACTCGAGTCCGGCCTGCCGGTTACCCTGAATCCCTTCGTAAATGTTACTTTGTTCACACTCCAACAGCACTCCTATCAAATGCGCTCACACACACTTGCTGGAAGTCCAAGCCCTTTGCACACAAAACCTCCTTTACCCCCTCCCTCCAACCCTTCCTAAGCCGACCCCTACCCCACCTTCCCTCCACTACAGATTTATACATTCTCGAAGTCATTCTGTTTTGTTCCATCTTTGTGCATGTCCAAGCCACCTCAACAACCCCTCTTCAGCCCTCTGGATAGTAGTTTTGGTAATCTCACACCTTCTCCTAATTTCCAAACTACGAATTCTCTGCATTATATTCACACCACACATTGCCCTCAGACATGACATCTCCACTGCCTCCAGCCTTCTCCTTGTCGTAACATTCATCACTCATGCTTCACACCCATACAAGAGTGTTGGTACAACTATACTCTCATACATTCCCCTCTTTGCTTCCACGGACAAAGTTCTTTGTCACCACAGACTCCTCAGTGCACCACTCACCCTTTTCCCCTCATCAATTCTGTGATTCACCTTATCCTTCATAGACCCATCTGCTGACACATCCACTCCTAAATATCTGAATACATTCACCTCCTCCATGCTCTCTCCCTCCAGTCTGATATCCAATCTTTCGTCACCTAATGTTTTTGTTATCCTCATAACCTTACTCTTTCCTATATTCACTTTTAATTTTCTTCTTTTACATACCCTACCAAATTCATCCACCAACCTCTGCAACTTCTCTTCAGAATCTCCCAAAAGCACAGTGTCATTAGCAAAGAGCAACTGTGACAACTCCCACTTTGTGTTTGATTCTTTATCTTTTAACTCCACACCTCTTGCCAAGACCCTCACATTCACTTCTCTTACAACCCTATCTATAAATATATTGAACAACCATGGTGACATCACACATCCTTGTCTAAAACCTACTTTTACTGGGAAATAATCTCCCTCTCTCCTACGTACTCTAACCTGAGCCTCAATATCCTCGTAAAAACTCTTCATTGCTTTCAGTAACCTACCTCCTATACCATACACCTGCAACATTTGCCACATTGCCCCCCTATCCACCCTGTTATATGCCTTTTCCAAATCCATAAATGCCACAAAAACCTCTTTACCCTTATCTAAATACTGTTCACCTATATGTTTCACTGTAAACACTTGGTCTACACACCCCCTACCTTTCCTAAAGCCTCCTTGTTCATATGCTATCCTACTCTCTGTCTTACTCTTAATTCTTTCAATGATAACTCTACCATACACTTTACCAGGTATACTCAACAGATTTATTCCCCTATAATTTTTGCACTTTCTTTTATCCCCTTTGCCTTTATACAAAGGAACTTTATAATAATAATATAATACAAATAATAATATAATCTTATAATTATAATGCTATAATAATTATAATAGGTTTTTCAATATAATTATATAGGTAGTAGGTTGGTAAACAGCAACCACCCAGGGAGGTGCTACCGTCCTGCCAAGTGAATGTAAAACGAGAACCTGTAATTGTTTTTCATGATGGTAGGATTGCTGGTGTCTTTTGTCTGTCTCATAAATATGCAAGATTACAGGTACGCATTGCTACTTCTACTTACACTTAGGCCACACTACACATAAATGTACATGTTTATTTATACACACTCGTCTGGGTTTTCTTTGATTTTATCTTAATAGTTCTTGTTCTTATTACTTTTCCTTTTATATCCATGGGGAAGTGGAATAAGAATCTTTCCTCCGTAAGCCATGCATGTTGTAAAAGTCAGCTAAAATGCAGGGAACAGTGGGCTAGTAACCCCTTTTCTTGTACAGATTACTAAAAAGAAGAAAATTGCCAAAGTGGGATGTCTGAATGTGCATGGATGTTGTGCGAATGATTAGAAAGAGATGATTGTGGATGCTATGAATGAGAAGAAGCTGGATGTCCTGGCTTTAAGTGAAACAAAGCTGAAGGGGGTGGGAGAGTTTCAGTGGAGAGAAGTAAATGGGATTAGGTCAGGGGTTTCAAATAGAGTTAGAGCTGAAGAAGGAGTAGCAATAATGTTGAAGGATAAGCTATGGCAGGAATAGAGGGAGTATAAATGTATTAATTCAAGGATTATGTGGAGTAAAATAAAGGTTGGATGTGAAAAGTGGGTTATAGTAAGCATATATGCACCTGGAGAAGAGAGAAGTGTAGAGAGAGAGAGAGGTTTTGGGAACTGTTGAGCGAGTGTGTGGGAAGTTTTGAACCAAGTGTGAGAGTACTTATGGTTGGGGATTTCAATGCTGAAGTGGGTAAAAATGTTGTGGAGGGAGTAGTAGGTAAAGCTGGGGTGCCAGGGATAAATGAAAATGGGGAGCCTTTAATTGAGCTATGTGTAGAAAGACATTTGGTAATAAGTCATACATATTTTATGAAAAAGAGGATAAATAAATATACAAGGTATGATATAGCACGTAATGAAAGTAATTTGTTAGACTATACAGTGGAACCTCTACTTGCGAGCGTGTCCATGTGCGAGTTTTTCCAAATACGAGCAGTCGATGGGTCGATTTTTTGCTTCCATACGCAAGCAATATTTCCACAAGCAAGCAGACCTCAAGGCAGGTTCCTTGACACTGGTGAGAGGCTCTTGCTCTTGATCTCAGGAATTGTATCTCAGTTGTTTGTTGGACTATCTTATTGAAACTTGGGCAATGTATGATGGAAAGATGCTTCTTAACGTACACCAAAAATGAAAGAAATCTAAGCATAAATAATGGAGCTCACTTCTCAGCAATTAGCCATCCCTTAGCGGTAATTTCAAATGGTTTTTATGGTTGTATTCTCGTTTTTTTGGTCTCATTTGATAGAATGGAAGATATATTACAGAAATAGATATGATTTTGATTGCTTTCTTGACAAAAAGTGCCTTGAAATTGAGCTCAACCTAGGAGAAATGGTCCATTGCTTGGCTGTTTCAGAGTAAACAAATGACGTCACTGTCCGTTCCAACATGCAATCGTGAATGGGTTGACTTATTTATACAATTATTGCAATAAGGAACAACAGTAAATCTTATATTTTTTATGTGAATAAAAATTACAAATAATTTATATAATAATAATAATAACGATAATAATAATAATACATGTATGTATAATAATAATATGAATAATAACAATACATATAATAATAATAGTATAATACAATAATAATAATAATACATATATAAATATAATGTACTACTTATAATAATTATAATAATAGACGGCTTCAAAAGGCCGTCACTAAATGGCAGTGTTTACCACAACAAAGAGGAGCGGTTGTGGCTGCCTCCACATGTTATATAATGACATATTTTATTCATTCTAGAGTATATATCATGTTTCTTTGTTATTTATATTGTCTGTTATGTCATATTAGATGAACCGTGATGTATAAATAAGCCGTATAGATGATATTAGTGAAATTATTCATGAAGTATTTTGCCCGGTCTCCAGACAAACTCTCCTCCACTGCCGACACCGCCCATACCACTACATGAATGACATATTTTATTCATTCTAGAGTATATATCATGTTTCTATGTTATTCATATTGTTTGTTATGTCATACTAGATGAACTGTGATAGATTAATAAGCCGTATAGATGATATTAGCGAAATTATTCATGAAGTATATTGCCCGGTGTCCTGACAAACTCTCATCCACCGCCGAATACGCCCATACCACTACATGAATGACATATTTTATTCATTTTAGAGTATATATCAGGTTTCTATGTTATTTATATTGTTTATTATGTCATATTAGATGAAGTGAGATAGATAAATAAGCCGTTAGAGTTGATATTAGCGAAATGATTGAAATACAGAATTCCACTGGAACGGATTAATTGTATTACAATTAATTTAAATGAGGAAATTTGACTCTGCAAATGAGCAAATCCAGTTGCGAGCAAGGTCATGGAACGGATTAAACTCGCAGGTAGAGGTTCCACTCTATATTGGTGGATAAAAGGTTGATGGGTAGACTTCAGGATGTACATGTTTATAGAGGGGCAACTGATATATCGCATCATTATTTACTTGTAGCTACAGTTAGAGTAAGAGGTAGATGGGACAAAAGGAAAATGGCAACAACAAGTAAGAGAGAGGTGAAAATGTATAAACTATGGGAGGAAGAAGTTCGGGTGAGATATAAGCAACTATTAGCAGAAAGGTGGGCTAGTGCAAGTATGATTAGTGGGGGGTTGAAGAGGGTTGGAATAGTTTTAAAAATGCAGTATTAGAATGTGGGGCAAAAGTTTGTGGCTATAGGAGGGTAGGTGCAGGAGGAAAGAGGAGTGATTGGTGGAATGATGAAGTAAGGTGTGTGATAAAAGAGAAAAAGGTAGCTTATGAGAGGTTTCTACAAAGCAGAAGTGTTATAAGAAGAGCACAGTATATAGAGAATAAAAGAAAGGTGAAGAGAGTGGTGAGAGAGTGTAAAAGGAGAGCAGATGATAGAATGGGAGAGGCACTGTCAAGAAATTTTAATGAAAATATGAAAAAAATTTGGAGTGAGATAAACATATTAAGAAAGCTTAGGGAATGAATGGATTTGTTAGTTAAAAACAGAGTAGGGGAGTTAAGTTAGTAGATGGGGAGATAGAGGTATTAGGTAGATGGCGGGAATATTTTGAGGAACTTTTAAATGTTAACAGAGAAAGGGAGGCGGTAATTTCATGCACTGGCCAGGGAGGTATACCATCTTTTAGGAGTGAAGAAGAGCAGGATGTGAGTGTGGGGGAGGTGCGTGAGGCATTACGTAGAATGAAAGGGGGTAAAGCAGCTGAAACTGATGGGATCATGACAGAAATGTTAAAAGCATGCGGAAGGGGATATAGTGTTGGAGTGGTTGGTATTTTTGTTTAATAAATGTATGAAAGAGAGGAAGGTACCTAGGGATTGGCAGAGAGCATGTATAATTCCTTTATATAAAGGGAAGGGGGACAAAAGAGATTGTAAAAATTATAGAGGTATAAGTTTACTGAGTATACCAGGAAAAGTGTATGGTAGGTTTTAGAGTGGGTAGGGGATGTGTAGATCAAGTGTTTACATTTATTTATTTATTTATTTATTTATTAACAATTTGAGCATACATACAGAGGTACAAAAAAATACAGATAAGAGCAGCATGCCAAAGCCACTTATACTATGCATAGCATTTCGGGCTGGCTTAAAATTAACTAAGCAATGATGAAATCAGTGATAATACATTATTGTAAACAGATAACTATAAAGCACAAATGAGTATTACAAAGACAGGTCATATGGTTGCATGCATTGTTGTACATTCAGTCGTATGGAGTATTCTGTTAGGTAGTGTATTTAAAAAATAATAAAGTTAGATTGGGTTTTAGGTTTAACATTTATGTGATATAATTGTGAGAAACATTTAAGATATACAATTTATAAGGTTCAGTTATTCAGTATTTATTTGGTTTTGGGTGAGTAAGTGATCTTTGAGAAGAGACTTGAATTTATAAACAGGTAGTGTTTCTTTTATATTTACAGGTAATGAATTCCAGAATTTAGGGCCTTTTATGTGCATTGAGTTTTTGCATAGTGTGAGATGGACACGAGGAACATCAAAGAGTGATCTGTGCCTTGTGTTATGGTCATGTGTTCTGTTGAGGTTGGCAAGGAGATGTTTGAGGGGAGGGTTAATATCAGAGTTAAGTGTTCTATGTATGTAATAGGTGCAGTAATAAGTATGGATGTTTTGTATGGTGAGTAGGTTTAGTGTATTGAATATTGGTGGAGTGTGCTGCCTGTAGTGAGAATTTGTTATCATTCTAACTGCAGCCTTTTGTTGGGTAATTAGTGGTCTGAGATGGTTAATTGTTGTTGAGCCCCATGCACAAATTCCATAGGTGAGATAGGGGTAAATAAGAGAGTGATATAGGGCCAGGAGGGCTGACTGTGGAACATAGTACCGTATCTTCGATAGTATGCCTACAGTATTGGAAATTTTCTTAGAAATTTGTTGTATATGTGTATGAAATTTGAGTCTATTATCAAGGTGGATTCCTAAGAATTTTCCCTCTGTTAGCTTTGTGATAGGTGATCCGTTTATCATTATGTTAAGAGGGACATCTGTAGCTCTGTTACCAAACTGAATGAAGTAGGTTTTGTCAATGTTTAGTGTAAGTTTGTTAGTCCTCATCCAGGTAGATATTTTCTGTAATTCGGTATTTACAGTATTGGTAGCGTAACTGGGCTCGGGTGAGAGAAGCATATATATGAATATATATGAACCATATATATGAACAGTATTTAGATAAAGGTAGGGAAGTTTTCATTGCGTTTATGGATTATGCTAGAGTGGATAGGGGAGCAATGTGGCAGATGTTGCAAGTACTACATGGAATAGGTAGTAAGTTCCTAAATGCTGTAAAGAGTTTTAATGAGGATAGTGAGGCTCAGGTTAGGGTGTGTAGAAGAGAAGGAGACTACTTCCTGGTAAATGTGATCTTAGACAGGGATGTGTAATGTCACCATGGTTGTTTAATACATATATCGATGGGGTTGTAAAAGAAGTAAATGCTAGGGTGTTGGGGAGAGAGATGGGACTAAATTATGGGGAATCAAATACAGAATGGGAATTGACACAGTTACTTTTTGCTGATGATACTGTGCTTATGGGAGATTCTAAAGAAAAGTTGCAAAGGTTAGTAGACGAGTTGGGGAGTGTGTGTAAAGGTAGAAAGTTGAAAGTGAACATAGAAAAGAGTAAGGTGATGAGGGTATCAAATGATTTAGATAAAGAAAAATTGGATATCAAATCTGAGAGGAGGAGTATGGAAGAAGTGGATGTGTTCAGATATTTGGGAGTTGATGTGTCAGCAGATGGATGTATGAATGATGAGGTTAACCATAGAATTGATGAATGAAAAAAGGTGAGTAGTGCATTGAGGTATATGTGGAGACAAAAATCATTATCTATGGAGGCAAAGAAGGGAATGTATGAAAGTATTGTGGTACCAACACTTTTATGGTGTGAAGCTTGGGTTGTAAATGCTGCAGCGAGGAGGCGGTTGGAGGCGATGGAGATGTCCTGTCTAAGGGCAATGTTTGGTGTAAATATTATGCAGAGAATTCGAAGTGTGGAAATTAGGAGGTGTGGAGTTAATAAAAGTATTAGTCTGAGTCCTGAAGAGGGGTTGTTGAGGTGGTTTGGTCATTTAGAGAGAATGAATCAAAGTAGAATGACATGGAGAGCATATAAATCTGTAGGGGAAGGAAAGTGGGGTAGGGGTCGCCCTCGAAAAGGTTGGAGGGAGGGGGTAAAGGAGGTTTTGTGGGCGAGGGGCTTGGACTTCCAGCAAGCGTGTGTGAGCATGTTAGGAGTGAATGGAGACGAATGGTATTTGGGACCTGACGAGCTGTTGGAGTGTGAGCAGGGTAATATTTAGTGAAGGGATTTAGGGAAACCGGTAATTTTTATATAGCCAACTTGAGTATTGGAAATGGGAAGTATAATGCCTGCACTTTAAAGGAGGGGTTTGGGATATTGGTGGTTTGGAGGGATGCTTGTATCTTTATACGTATATGCTTCTAAACTGTTTTTTCTCTGGGCACCTCTGCAAAAACAGTGATTATGTATGAGTGAGGTGAAAGTGTTGAATGATGATGAAAGTATTTTCTTTTTGGGGATTTTCTTTCTTTTTTGGGTCACCCTTCTTCGGTGGGAGACGGCTAACCTGTTAAAAAAAATAATTATGTTAATTATAATAATGCTACAATAACAAGTGAGCTTTAGAATGCCTACAGTAGATGGCACAGTGAATGCTACAATGCTTACCATCACCAGTGCATGTGCTTACCTCGCTATGGAAGGATTTCTCTTGTGTTTTGCCAAATTTCTTTTTTTCTAACCATGGGTCCTAAGAAAGTCAGTGCAAAGGATAGTTCTGTGAAGAAAAAGAGGATGATGTCCATGGAAGTAAAGCATGAAATCATAGATAAACACAATTGAGGGGAAACATAGGATGTTTTCAGAGCGGGAGCAGGAATGGCTGCCACCACTTGTCACATAATGACATATTTTATTCATTCTAGAGTGTATATCAGGTTTCTATGTTATTTATTGTTGCAACCCATGAATGGGTTGCAATGATTATTATGTATATATATAATTATTATCTTTTCATATAATTTTATACTGCTTATATTTGCGATAATAGCTAAATCGTGAATATATTGCTTTATAATATTATTTGACGTAGTTATGTTGTTAGGTAGGATGTTACATATTATGTGCTCAGTTCAAGTCTTGATTGTCTAACTACTGTAATTATCGCTTGTGGCTCGTTAGACTGCCGGCTTCTGTTTCTGAGCTGCAGCTGTCCACGGAGCTATCATGTGATCGAGAGGGGGTGTCCTCACCTCGCCTGAAGTATTCAGTCTGGTCTAGACTCTCTTGGTGGTTGGACAGATTGTCTGTCTCATTATTCTTGTTAGTTCTGTAGAACTCTGTTCACATAACATTGTATAGACTTAGTGATTTTCGACATTGTACTGAGGTTGTGTGTCGCATAGACACTCTAAACAACTCAGGTCCTGAGCGGTAGCTTCTGACCTAACTTGTACTGGTATCTGTGTATTATCACAGTCGGGGATTTTCTTATGCTGAACTTAGATTCAGTAGTATGGGAGTTTGGTGACTTGTGGAGGATCTGATGGTCCCTACTAGCTATCGTTATATTATCTCCTTGTTCCTGATTCTGTGTCGCAGTTGCTTGTTATATTGCTATTGGGCTTAGCATTCTTTTTATTGTTCAAGCAGACTGTTCTGGCTGCCAGTTGGTCTAGAAGTTAGTTTATTTGAGGACTTTGTCAGTCACTTGTTTAAGTCTAGTCGAGTCGTGAGACATAGCCAACTACTTAGAGCACTTACACACATACACACAAACTTACTTGTACATATTTGTAATATCTTATTAAATGTTAATGTACCAGATGGTACTTAAGAATTATAAATGTGATATGTGCTTTCAGCACAATACTATTGTATACGAGAGAAGTGATTATTATTAATTTGTTTGAAGTGATTGATTTAATTTAATTTGATAATATACCTCTAGACTTAATAAATTTATTAGATTTTAATTTCTCTAGTTAGTAGCCTAACAGTTGTAATCTTGAAGCACTATTGAATCATGCTGAATTCTAATGGATAATTGGACAAGGATACTGACTACTTGTTACGAAAACCCAGTAACAGGCTGGATGCTAGAAGAGCAGTCCTTTCTAGTATTCACTGGAGATCTCTAAGCTTTTAGAATTGCGTTTTTTGTAACATTTATATACAGTGGACCCCCGCATAACGATTTTAATCCGTGCAAGAGGGGTAATTGTTATGCGAAATAATCGGTATGTGAATGAATTTTCCCCATAAGAAATAATGGAAATAAAATTAATCCGTGCAAGACACCCAAAAGTATGAAAAAAAAATTTTTTTTACCACATGAAATGTTAATTTTAATACACACAAACTGAAAAAGGCATGCACACTTACATGACACTTACTTTTATTGAAGATCTGGTGATGATTGATGGGATGGGAGGAGGGGAGAGAGAGTGTTAGTGTTTAGAAGGGGAATCCCCTTCCATTAAGACTTGAGGTGTCAAGTCCTTTTCTGGGGTTACTTCCCTTCTTCTTTTAATGCCACTAGGACCAGCTTCAGAGTCACTGGACTTCTTTCGCACAACATATCTGTCCATAGTGGCCTGTACCTCTCGTTCCTTTATGACTTCCCTAAAGTGTTTCACAACATTGTCAGTGTACAGGTTGCCAACACGGCTTGCAATAGCTGTGTGAGGGTGATTTTCATCCATGAAGGTTTGCACTTCAAGCCACTTTGCACAGATTTCTTTAATCTTTGTAGTAGGCAACTTCTTCAATTTCTCTCTCCCCTCCTCTGAACCAGTTTCCTCAGGTCTGGCCTCTTGCTCTTGAAGTTGATCTATCAGCTCATCAGTGGTTAGTTCTTCATTGTCCTCCTCCACCAACTCTTCCACATCCTCCCCACTAACCTCCAACCCCAAGGACTTTCCCAATGCCACAATGGATTCCTCAAGTGGCATAATCCTCTCAGGGTTAGCCTCAAACCCTTCAAAATCCCTTTTGTCTACACATTCTGGCCACAGTTTCTTCCAAGCAGAGTTCAAGGTCTTCTTAGTCACTCCCTCCCAAGCCTTACCTATAAGGTTTACACAATTGAGGATATTAAAGTGCTCTCTCCAAAACTCTCTTAGAGTCAGTTGAGTTTCTGAGGTCACTACAAAGCACCTTTCAAACAGAGCTTTTGTGTACAGTTTTTTGAAGTTTGCAATAACCTGCTGGTCCATGGGCTGCAGGAGAGGAGTGGTATTAGGAGGCAAAAACTTCACCTTAATGAAGCTCATGTCCCCATAAAGTCGCTCTGCCACGTCTGTAGGATGACCAGGGGCATTGTCTAACACCAGGAGGCACTTAAGTTCTAATTTCTTTTCAGTTAGGTAATCTTTCACATTGGGGGCAAATGCATGGTGTAACCAGTTATAGAAAAAGTCCCTAGTGACCCATGCCTTACTGTTTGCCCTCCACAGCACACACAAATTATCCTTGAGGACATTCTTTTGCCTGAACGCTCTGGGAGTTTCAGAGTGATACACTAATAAAGGCTTAACTTTGCAATCACCACTAGCATTGGCACACATCAACAAAGTAAGCCTGTCTTTCATAGGCTTATGTCCTGGGAGTGCCTTTTCCTCCTGAGTAATGTAGGTCCTGCTTGGCATTTTCTTCCAAAACAGGCCTGTTTCATCACAATTAAACACTTGTTCAGGTTTCAGTCCTTCACTGTCTATGTACTCCTTGAATTCCTGCACATATTTTTCAGCCGCTTTGTGGTCCGAACTGGCAGCCTCACCATGCCTTATCACACTATGGATGCCACTACGCTTCTTAAATCTCTCAAACCAACCTTTGCTGGCCTTAAATTCACTCACATCATCACTAGTTGCAGGCATTTTTTTAATTAAATCCTCATGCAACTTCCTAGCCTTTTCACATATGATCGCTTGAGAGACGCTATCTCCTGCTAGCTGTTTTTCATTTATCCACACCAATAAGAGTCTCTCAACATCTTCCATCACTTGCGATCTTTGTTTCGAAAACACAGTTAAACCTTTGGCAAGAACAGCTTCCTTGATTGTCTTTCTGGTGCCCACAATAGTAGCGATGGTTGATTGGGGTTTCTTGTACAACTTGACCAGGTCGGCGATATGCACTCCACTTTCATACTTATCAATGATCTCTTTCTTCATTTCTATTGGAATTCTCACCCTTATTGGTGTACGGTTGGCACTAGAAGCTTTCTTGGGGCCCATGGTCACTTATTTTCCAGAAACAGCACCGAAAACACTGTAATAATACGAAATATTCCGATTGTATGCTTGGATGTTACCGCGGAGGCTGGCTGGTAAACAATGGCACGGGCGGCACATGTGAGGCTGGCTGAGGGCGCACATTGGACGCGTCTCGGACGAAAATCGGTGAGCGGGTTTTTAATCGGTATGCGCGGCAAAATTTTTGCGATTAAAGCAAGCGGTATGCGGATTAATCGCTATGTGATGCCATCGTTATGCGGGGGTCCACTGTATTGTTATTTATATATTGTTAATTATGTCTCATTATAGGAATTGTGATAGATAAATAAGCCGTAGAGTTGATATTAGCGTTATATTGAAGTACAATGGACCCCCGCCTTACGCACGCATCGCATTACGTTAAATCCGCCATACAAAGCATTTGAACGCAAAAATTTTGCCTCGCCTCACAATAAAAAACTTGCCTTACGTGATTCGTCTGGGACGTGTCCCACGTGTGGCCTCAGCTGCCCCGTGGGTGCCAGCGTTTACAAGCCAGCCAGTGCGGTCGCATATAAGCATACATTCGGTACATTTTATATTATCACAGTGTTTTTAGTGCTTGTAACTGCAAAATAAGTCACCATGGGTCCCAAGAAAGCTTCTAGTGCCAACCCTGTGGTAAAAAGGGTGAAAATTACTATGGAAATGAAGAAAGAGATAATTGCTAAGTACGAAAGTGGAGTGCGTCTCTCGGAGCTGGCCAGGTTGTATACCAAACCCCAGTCAACCATTGCTACTATCTTGGCCAACAAAATGGCAATCAAGGAAGCTGTTCTTGCAAAAGGTGCAAGTTTGTTTTCGAAACAGAGATCGCAAGTGATAGATGTTGAGAGACTGTTATTGGTGTGGATAAACAAAAAACAGGTAGCAGAAGATAGCATCTCTCAAGCAATCATATGTGAAAAGGCTAGGAAGTTGCATGATGATGTAATTAGAAAAATGCCTACAACTAGTGGTGATGTGAGTGAATTTAAGGCCAGCAAAGGTTGGTTTGAGAGATTTAAGAATTGTAGTGGCATACATAGTGTGATAAGGCATGGTGAGGCTGCCAGTTTGGACCAAAAAGCGGCTGAAAAATATTTGCAGGAATTCAAGGAGTACATAGACAGTGAAGAATTGAAACCTGAACAAGTGTTTAATTGCAACGAAACAGGCCTGTTTTGGAAGAAATTGCCAAGCAGGACCTACATTACTCAGGAGGAAAAGGCACTCCCAGGACATAAGCCTATGAAAGACAGGCTTACTCTTTTGATGTGTGCTAATGCTAGTGGTGATTGCAAAGTGAGGCCTTTATTGGTGTTTCACTCTGAAACTCTCGGAACGTTCAGGCAAAACAATGTCCTCAAGGCTAATTTGTGTGTGCTGTGGAGGGCAAACAGTAAGGCATGGGTTACTAGGGACTTTTTCTATGACTGGTTACACCATGCATTTGCCCCCACTGTGAAAAATTACCTAATGGAAAAGAAATTGGGCCTTAAGTGCCTCCTGGCATTAGACAATGCTCCAGGTCATCCTTCAGACTTGGCAGAGCGACTTTCTGGGGACATGAGCTTCATTAAGTTCAAGTTTTTGCCTCCTATTACCACTCCTCTCCTGCAGCCCATGGACCAGCAGGTCATTTCAAACTTCAAAAAACTCATACACAAAAGCTATGTTTGAAAAGTGCTTTGAAGCGACCTCAGACACTTGATTGACTCTAAGAGAGTTTTGGAAAGATCACTTTAGTATCCTCAGTTGTGTAAACCTTATAGGTAAAGCTTAGGAGGGAGTGACTAAGAGGACCTTGAACTCTGCTTGGAAGAAACTGTGGCCACAATATGTAGAAGAAACGGATTTTGAAGGGTTTGGGGCTAACTCTGAGAAGCGTATGCCAGTTGTGGAATCCATTGTGGCATTGGGGAAGTTCTTGGGGTTGGAGGTTAGTGGGGAGGATGTGGAAGAGTTGGTGGAGGAGGACAGTGAAGAACTAACCACTGATGAGCTGCAAGATCATCTTCAACAGCAAGAGGCCAGACCTGAGTAAACTGCTTCAGAGGAGGAGAGAGAGAAATTGAGAAGTTGCCTACAGTGGTCCCTCGTTTTTCGTAGTTAATCCGTTCCTGGAGTTGCTACTGTTATCGAAATCTACGATTTTCGAATCAATTTTCCCCATAAGAAATAATGTAAATACAATTAATCCGTTCCTGACACCCAGAAGAATTAAAACAAAAAAATTTTTTACATGAAATATACATGTAGTACATAAACAATACAATGGGAAATGATGAATGAAACATTAACAGCATAACACTTACCTTTATTGGAGATTCTTCTTAGTGTATGGGTGACTGGAGGAGGAGAGAGATTGGATTGTTTACAGTTTGGAAGGGGAATCCCCTTCCAGCAACACCTCAGGTACCCATTGCTTTTCTGGGGTTGCTTCTCTTCTCTGTTTCTTAATGCCACTAGGACCAGCTTGAGAGTCACTGGAGTCCTGTCTCGCAAAATATCTGTGGAGAGAGCTCTGTTTCTGGTGTCTCTTTAACACTTCCCTAAAATGGCCCAAGACTTTGTCACTGTACATGTTGCCAACATGGCTTGCAACAGCCTTGTCAGGGTGATGTTTCTCCATAAATCTTTCCATCTTACCCCACATAGCAAAAATCTTTAATTTCTGAAGAAGGCACCTTGTTCCATCTCTCTTCCTCCTCCTCTGCAGCAAGATTCTGAGCTGCGATCTGTTGCTGTTCCTGCTGAAGCTCTTGCAGCTCCTCAGTGGTGAGCACTTCGTTGTGGTCTTCCACCAACTCTTCCACATCCTCCAAACTCACATCCAACCCCATGGAACTCCCCAGTGCCACAATTGATTTAACAGACATAGGCTCATCAGGGTCAGTCCCAAACCCTTAAAAATCCCTCTTGTCGACACAATCTGGCCACAGTTTTCTCCAAGCCATACCTATAAGGGCTATGCAATGGAGGATGCTGAAGTGTTCTCACCAAAATTCTCTTAGGGTCAAGTGAGTGTCTGTGGTCACAGTCAAGCACCTTTGAAACATTGCTTTGGTGTAGAGTTTTTTAAAGTTTGCAATGACCTGCTGGTCCATGGGCTGGAGGAGAGGAGTGGTATTCGGGGGCAAGAACTTTACTATGATGAACCCAAACTCCTCGAAAATTAGGTCATCCAAGTTTGGAGGATGAGCAGGTGCATTGTCCATTACTAGCAGGCACTTGAGATCCACTTTCTTTTCCAGGAGGTAATTCTTCACACTAGGGCCAAACACTTCATTGAACCACTCAATGAAAATTTCCCTTGTGACCCATGCGTTACTATTAGATTTCCAAAACACACACAATTTACTCTTCATAACATTGTTTTTCCTGAACACTCTGGGATTTTCAGACCACACTGTGTATGCCAGTACGGTTCTTAAATCTCTCAAACCAACCTTTGCTGGCCTTAAATTCACTCACTATTTGCAGGCAATTTCTTTACCAGATCGTTGTGCAACTGCCTAGCCTTTTCACAAATAATCGAAGTCATAAGAGTATCTCCTGCTAATTGTTTCTCGTTTATCCACACCAATAATAACTTCTCAACATCTTCGAGTACTGGTGATCTCATTTTTGTCAGCATATTTACCCCTTTGCAACAACAGTGCCCTTGATTTCCTCTTTCTTGGCCACGATGGAACATATGGTTGTGTAGGGTTTCTTATACAACCTGGCCAGTTCGGCCGCACTAGTGCCACTTTCGTGTTGTTCAATGATGTTTTTCTTAAATTCAGTCGTATTTCTCACCTTCTTTACCACAGGCTTGGCACTACGAGCTTTCTTTAGAACCATGGTAGCTTATTTAGTACTTGCAAGCACTAAAATGAGTGGAATACAGTGGACCCCCGCATAACGATTTTAATCCGTGCAAGAGGGGTAATTGTTATGCGAAATAATCGGTATGTGAATGAATTTTCCCCATAAGAAATAATGGAAATAAAATTAATCCGTGCAAGACACCCAAAAGTATGAAAAAAAAAATTTTTTACCACATGAAATATACATTTTCCCACACACAAAGAGAAGGATACATGCACAATAGTAGAGTAGTACATGCACAGTATATATTGTGCATGTACTAGTCTACTAAATGAAGAATAAATGACACTTACCTTTATTGAAGATGCAGCAATGACTGATGAGACACTGTGTCCTGGGAGTGCCTTTTCCTCCTGAGTACTGTAGGTCCTGTTTGGCATTTTCTTCCAGAACAGGCCTTATCACACTGTGTATGCCACTACAATTCTTAAATCTCTCAAACCAACCTTTGCTGGCTTTAAATTCACCAATATGAGCACTAGTTCCAGGCATTTTTCCCTGTTCACCTGGGTGTTAGTCGACTTGTGTGGGTTGCATCCTGGGAGACAAGATTAAGGACCCCAATGGAAATAAGTTAGACAGTCTTCGATGACACTGACTTTTTTGGGTTATCCTGGGTGGCAAATCCTCTGGGGTTAATTGTTTCTTGGTATTCTCAATAAGCCACACCAACAACGGTGCTGCAGCAGCAGCTGACGGTGGTACAGCAGCAACAGACGATGCTACAGCAGCAGCAGACGATGCTACAGCAGCAACAGACGATGTTACAGCAGCAGCAGACGATGCTACAGCAGCAGCAGCAGCTGACGGTGGTACAGCAGCAACAGACGATGCTACAGCAGCAACAGACGATGTTACAGCAGCAGCAGACGATGCTACAGCAGCAGCAGCAGCTGACGGTGGTACAGCAGCAACAGACGATGCTACAGCAGCAACAGACGATGTTACAGCAGCAGCAGACGATGCTACAGCAGCAGCAGCAGCTGACGGTGGTACAGCAGCAACAGACGATGCTACAGCAGCAACAGACGATGTTACAGCAGCAGCAGACGATGCTACAGCAGCAGCAGCAGCAGCTGACAGTGGTACAGCAGCAACAGACGACGCTACAGCAGCAACAGACGATGTTACAGCAGCAGCAGACGATGCTACAGCAGCAGCAGCAGCAGCAGCTGACAGTGCAGCAGCAGCAGCAGCTGTACCACCAATAGTAGCGATGGTTGATTGGGGTTTATTATACAACCTGGCCAGCTCGGAGACATGCACTCCACTTTCATACTTATCAATGATCTTTTTCTTCATCTCTATTGTAATTCTCACCCTTATTGCTGTAGGGTTGGCACTAGAAGCTTTCTTGGGGCCCATGGTCACTTATTTTCCAGAAAAAGCACCGAAAACACTGTAATAATACGAAATATTCCGATTGTATGCTTGGATGTTACCGCAGAGGCTGGCTGGTAAACAATGCCACCGGCGGAACATGTGAGCGTGGCTCAGGCCGCACATTGGACGCGTCTCGGACGAAAATCGGTGAGCGGGTTTTTAAGCGGTATGTGAGGCAAAATTTTGGCGATTAAAGCAAGCGGTATGCGGATTAATCGCTATGTGATGCCATCGGTATGCGGGGGTCTACTGTATTATGAAATATTTCGTAGGAGCACGTGAGGGGACCTTCGCTCACTGGTAAACAATGCCACACTGGCTGGGTAGGGAGGCTGCCCCGGCTCTCACCGTGCATACGTGTCCCGGATGACCTACTATTCGCGAGTCAACCTACAATTAGCGAGCCCATGTTTATATGAAAATATCCCTATGATTTCTGAAACCTACGATTCCCGAAAACTACGATTATCAAGGGACCACTGTACTTCAAAGATTAAGGAAATGTGTGCAAAGTGGGTTGAACTGCAAACCTTTACGGGTGAAAATCACCCTGACACAGCTACTGCAAGCTGTGTTGGCAACCTGTACAATGACAATGTTATGGCCCATTTTAGGAAAGTCTTAAAGGAATGGGAGGTACAGAGCTCTATGGACAGATTTGTTGTGTGAGAGAGGTCCAGTGACTCTCAAGCTGGTCCTAGTGGCATTAAAAGAAGAAGGGAAGTAACCCCGGAAAAGGACTTGCTACCTCAAGTCCTAATGGAAGGGGATTCCCCTTCTAAACAATAACTTCCACACACTCCCCTCCTCCCATCCCATCAATCATCACCAGATCTTCAATAAAAGAAAGTGTCATGCATTCTATTCTTAGTAGAGTAGTAATTGTGCATGTCTTCTTCAGTTTGTGTGTATTAAAATTAATATTTCATGTTTACCTGGAGAGAGTTTACCTGGAGAGAGTTTCGGGGGTCAACGCCCCCACGGCCCGGTCTGTGACCAGGCCTCCTGGTGGATCAGCGCCTGATCAACCAGGCTGTTGCTGCTGGCTGCACGCAAACCAACGTACGAGCCACAGCCCGGCTGATCAGGAACTGACTTTAGGTGCTTGTCCAGTGCCAGCTTGAAGACTGCCAGGGGTCTGTTGGTAATCCCCCTTATGTGTGCTGGGAGGCAGTTGAACAGTCTCGGGCCCCTGACACTTATTGTATGGTCTCTTAACGTGCTAGTGACACCCCTGCTTTTCATTGGGGGGATGATGCATCGTCTGCCAAGTCTTTTGCTTTCGTAGTGAGTGATTTTCGTGTGCAAGTTTGGTACTAGTCCCTCTAGGATTTTCCAGGTGTATATAATCATGTATCTCTCCCGCCTGCGTTCCAGGGAATACAGGTTTAGGAACCTCAAGCGCTCCCAGTAATTGAGGTGTTTTATCTCCGTTATGCGCGCCGTGAAAGTTCTTTGTACATTTTCTAGGTCGGCAATTTCACCTGCCTTGAAAGGTGCTGTTAGAGTGCAGCAATATTCCAGCCTAGATAGAACAAGTGACCTGAAGAGTGTCATCATGGGCTTGGCCTCCCTAGTTTTGAAGGTTCTCATTATCCATCCTGTCATTTTTCTAGCAGATGCGATTGATACAATGTTATGGTCCTGGAAGGTGAGATCCTCCGACATAATCACTCCCAGGTCTTTGACGTTGGTGTTTCGCTCTATTTCGTGGCCAGAATTTGTTTTGTACTCTGATGAAGATTTAATTTCCTCATGTTTACCATATCTGAGTAATTGAAATTTCTCATCGTTGAACTTCATATTGTTTTCTGCAGCCCACTGAAAGATTTGGTTGATGTCCGCCTGGAGCCTTGCAGTGTCTGCAATGGAAGACACTGTCATGTGGTAAAAAAATTTTTTTTTCATCCTTTGGGGTGTCAGGAACGGATTAATTTGATTTCCATTATTTCTTATGGGGAAAATTAATTTGGCTAATGATAATTTCGGCTTACAATGAGCTCTCAGGAACGGATTAATATCGTAAGGCGGGGGTCCACTGTACAATGGACCCTTAGTTAACGACATTAATCTGTTCCAGAGAGCTTGTCCTTAACCGATTTTATTGTTATCCAAATTAATTTTCCCCATTAGAAATACAGTGGACCCTTGACCAATGATATTAATCCATTCCAGAGAGCTTGTCCTTAGCCGAATTTATCGTTAGCCGAATTAATTTTCCCCATAAGAAATACTGTAATAGAAATCCAATTAATCCGTTTCAGACACCCAAAAGTATTAAAAAAAATAATTTTTTTTACATGAAATATACATTTCCCTCCCATTTGACCATAAACAGAAATATCAATCTCAATCTCAAAATAATGAATCTTAACTAGTCATAAGTTGGCCTGTGATACTCCAATACTGAAACTATGTATAGTGCCAAAACGAAAGCATTTACATTGTTAAACTCACAAACTAGTATTTAGTCACTTAGCCATAATACCAACTAACCTCATAATTTTGTAATATTTTAAACTTAAGATTTAATTTAAGTCTGCCTGAAATGCCTAGCCATGCTAGGTGTTCTAGTGGTACACTCTGTAATTATTATTTTACTACATGTAAACCACACAATAACCAAATTCTGTAAACTCAGCATTGTAATCCTTATAGAGAATAAATTTTGAATTTGAATTTGCAAAGAAAACAGTGAGACATGCATAATAAATACATAAATAAATACTAAAATGACACTTACTTTTATTGATGAGTGATGAGACACTGTTTTTCTTGAACACTCTGGGATTTTCAGAGTGATACATGAGTAAAGGCTTCACTTTGCAATCCCCACTAGCATTACAACAAATCATGAGAGTTAACCTGTCTTTCATAGGCTTGTGTCCTGGGAGTGCCCTTTCCTCATGAGTAATGTAGGTTCTGTTTGGCATTTTCTTCCAGAACAGACCTGTTTTGTCACAATTAAACACTTGTTGGGGTTGGAATTTTTCATCTTCACCATGTCTTATCACACTGTGTATACCACTACAATTCTTAAATCTCTCAAACCAACCTTTGCTGGCCTTAAATTCACCAATATGAGTACTAGTTCCAGGCATTTTTTCCTGTTCACCTGGGTGTTAGTCGACTGGTGTGGGTTGCATCCTGGGGAACAAGATTAAGGACCCCAATGGAAATAAGTTAGACAGTCCTCGATGACGCACTGACTTTCTCGGGTTATCCTGGGTGGCTAACCCTCTGGGGTTGTTTCTCGGTAATTGTTTCTCTTTAAGCCACACCAAAAACACTTTCTCCACATCTTCGAGTAGTACAGCTGATGCTGGTGCAGCAGCAGCAGCTGACGGTGGTGCAGCAACAGCTGAGGGTGGTGCAGCAGCAGCTGACCATGGTACAGCAGCAGCTGATGGTGGTGCAGCAGCAGCTGACCATGGTACTGCAACAGCTGACGGTGATGCAGCAGCAGCTGATGGTGGTGCAGCAACAGCAGCAGCCGACCGTGGTACAGCAGCAGCTGACAGTGGTGCAGCAGCAGCTGAAGGTGGCACAGCAGCAGCTGACGGTGGTGCAGCAGCAGCTGACTGTGATGCAGCAACAGCTGACTGTGGTACGATAGTATTTCGATAGTATTTCTCGCCCTTTTTACCACAGGCTTGGCACTAGAAGCTTTCTTTGGGCCCATGGTGGCTTATTTAGCAGTTACAAGCACTAAAAATACTGAAATAATACAAAATATACCACATGTATGCATGGAACTGCCCGCCCTGGCTTGTAAACAATGGCACACTAGCTGAAGGCAGGGCAGCTGAGGCGCTCAGGCTGGATGGACAGGCGGATGCATTCAGGATGAATGTCCTTACCCGAGTTTTTCATTGTTGGTCGAGCCAATATTTTTATGCAAAAACGCATCGTTGCCTGATTTTGTTGTTAGTTGATGCCATCGTTGGTCGAGGGTCCACTGTAATGGAAATCCAATTAATCCATTTCAGACATCCAAAATTAATAAACAAAATATTTTTTTACATGAAATATACATTTCCCTACACAGAAAACAGTGATACATGAAGAATAAAACAATAACATCACACTTACCTTTATTGATGACATGGTGATGTATGGAAGACAGGAGGGGAGAGGATGGAGGAGTTTCCAATTGTTTGGAAGGGGAATCCCACTCCATAAAGACTTCAGGTACCAAGTCCTTATCCTGGGTTACTTCCCTCCTTTGTTTTTTAATGCCACTAGGACCAGCTTAAGAGCCACTGGACCCCTGTCGCACAAAAAAGTTTTCCAGAGAGGTCTGTTTCTATGGTATGTTAGGAATTGTGTTGGGAGACACAAGATAGTCCTTCAATATGACACTAATATCAGCTCTACAGCTTATTTATCTAGCACAATTCATCTGATGTGACGTAATAAACAATATTAATGACATAGAAACACGACATATACTCTAGAGTGAATAAAATACGTCATTAAGTATGCCACGAGTGTTACTGTGTTGTTGTTGTTGTTGGGTGTATAAGGGCCACTGAGAGCATAAGTCCTACATAGTGGCGGAGGGAGGGGGCAGCAGAGGCAGTAGAGATGGCAGTGTTGTCAGCCGCCCTACATAACTCCAGCAACATTGGAGGAGTTAGGTTCGTGCTGTCCTTTTTCTGTCGATTAATCGCTTAACTTACTTGCTACAGTTAATACTACACTTTATCACTGGCTGCAGCTATAGCCTTTATAGACTCCTGCTGCAGAATCACTGAAAAAGGCACATTTCCCATCTCTTTCAGCCCTTTACCAAAGGGCTGGCTGGTACTAGAAGTTTCTTTGGGCCCATGGTGGCTTATTTAGCAGTTATAAGCACTAAAAACAATGGAATAATACAAAATGTATCGCATGTATGCGTGGAATTGCCCGCAGTGGCTTGTAAACAATGGCACACTGGCCACACTGGAGTGGCTGGGTGGCTGAAGCCACGCAGACACATTCTGGGCGAATGTTCTAAGCTGAATTTTTTATCTTTAGCCAAGCCAATACAGTGGACCCTCGACCAGCGATGGCATCGATTAACGATAAATCTGACTAGTGATACATTGTATCGCAAAAATTTTGCCTCGATTAGCGCCAAAAAACTCGACCAACACTATTCGCTCCGTCTGAGATGCGTCCACTTCTGGCCAGTGTTTACTAGCCAGCCAGCCACCGCGGTCGCTTCCAAGCATACAATCGGAACATTTTATATTATCACAGCCTTTTTAGTGATTGCACCTGCAAAATAAGTCACCATGGGCTCCAAGAAAGTTTCTAGTGCCAACCCTACAGCAAAAAGGGTGAGAATTACTATGGATATGAAGAAAGAGATCATTGCTAAGTATGAAAGTGGAGTGCATGTCTCCGAGCTGGCCAGGCTGTACACAAAACCCCAATCAACCATCGCTACTATTGTGGCCAAGAAAACGGCAATCAAGGAAGCTGTTCTTGCCAAAGGTGCAACTATGTTTTCGAAACTGAGATCGCAAGTGATAGAAGATGTTGAGAGACTGTTATTGGTATGGATAAATGAAAAACAGATAGCAGGAGATAGCATCTCTCAAGCGATCATATGTGAAAAGGCTAGGGAGTTGCATGACAATTTAATTAGAAAAATGCCAGCAACTAGTGGTGATGTGAGTGAATTTAAGGCCAGCAAAGGTTGGTTTGAGAGATTTAAGAATCGTAGTGGCATACATAGTGTGATAAGGCATGGTGAGGCTGCCAGTTTGGACCAAAAAGCAGCTGAAAAATATGTGCAGGAATTCAAGGAGTACATAGACAGTGAAGGACTGAAACCTTAACAAGTGTTTAATGGTGACACTGACAATGTTGTGAAACACTTTAGGAATGTCATAAAGGAACGGGAGGTACAGGCCTCTATGGGCAGATATGTTGTGCGACAGAGGTCCAGTGACTCTCAAGCTGGTCCTAGTGGCATTAAAAGAAGAAGGGAAGTAACCCCGAAAAAGGACTTGCCACCTCAAGTCCTAATGGAAGGGGATTTCCCTTCTAAACACTAAGACCATCAACATACTCCCCTCTTCCCATCCCATCAATCATCACCAGATCTTCAATAAAGGTAAGTGTCATGTAACTGTGCATGTCTTCTTCAGTTTGTGTGTATTAAAATTAATATTTCATGTGTTAAAATTTTTTTTTTCAATACTTTTGGGTGTCTTGCACGGATTAATTTGATTTTCATTATTTCTTATGGGGAAAATTAACTTGACTAACGATTATTCTGACTAACGATGAGCTCTCAGGAACGGATTAATAGCGTTAGTCGAGGGTCCACTGTATTCTGATGCAAAAACGTATCAGTATCTGATTTTATTGCTATCCAATGGCATTGCTAACTGAGGGTCCACTGTACTGTACAGTGGACCCCCGCATAACGATGGCATCGCATAGCGATTTTTCCGCATAACGATTACTTTTATCGCAAAATTTTTGCCCCACATACCGATTAAAAACCCGCATACCGATTTTCGTCCGAGACGCGTCCAATGTGCCCTCACATGTGCCGGCCGTCCCATTGTTTACCAGCCAGCCTCCGCGGTAACATCCAAGCATACACTCGGAATATTTCGTATTATTACAGTGTTTTCGGTGGTGTTTCTGGAAAATAAGTGACCATGGGCCCCAAGAAAGCTTCTAGTGCCAACCCTGTGGTAAAAAGGGTGAGAATTAGTATGGAAATTAAGAAAGATTTTGAAGGGTTTGGGGCTAACCCTGAGAAGCCTATGCCAGTTGTGGAATCCATTGTGCCTACTTCAAAGATTAAGGAAATGTGTGCAGAGTGGTTTGAACTGCAAACCTTTATAGATGAAAATCACCCTGACACAGCTGTTGCAAGCCGTGCTTGTGACTATTTCAATGACAATGTTATGGCCCATTTTAGGAAAGTCTTGAAGAAACGGGAGGTACAGAGCTCTATGGACAGATTTGTTGTGCGACAGAGGTCCAGTGACTCTGAAGCTGGTCCTAGTGGCATTAAAAGAAGAAGGGAAGTAACCCCAGAAAAGGACTTGCTACCTCAAGTCCTAATGGAAGGGGATTCCCCTTCTAAACAGTAAGAAGATAATGCTCTCCCCTCCTCCCATCCCATCAATCATCACCAGATCTTCAATAAAAGTAAGTGTCATGTAATTGTGCATGCCTTTTTCAGTTTGTGTGTATTAAAATTAACATTTCATGTGGTAAAAAAAATTTTTTTTCATACTTTTGGGCGTCTTGCACGGATTAATTTTATTTCCATTATTTCTTATGGGGAAAATTAATTCGCATAACGATTATTTCGCATAACGATGAGCCCTCTTGCACGGATTAAAATCGTTAACCGGGGGTCCACTGTATTTTGTCCTGCCTCCTGAGAGCAGGAATTCTGCTGGAATGGATTAATGGCATTTCAATTAATTTAAATGAGGAAAATTGACTCAGCATATGAGCAGATCGGGTTATGAGCTAGGTCACGAAACGGATTAAACTCGTAAGCAGAGGTTCCACTGTATTAGAATATAACCTGAAGTGGAATAAACTGCAATATGTGACAATTGATGGAAGAAAGAACATGTCTGGGGTGAAGAAAGGTTTGGTTGGACAAATCACAAAAACTTGTGAGGATGGTGGATTCTCAAAGCACATGTTTCTGCATTGCTTTATCCATCAGCAAGCATCGTGTGGAAAATATGTGGGTACGTCTCGAGTTCTGAAACCTGTGGTTTCAACAGTGAATTTTATTCGATCTCACGGGCTTAATTATCGCCAATTTCATGATTTTCTGAAAGAAACTGATTCTGAGTTTGTTTACTTGCCTTATGATAGTACAGTATAGCAGTTCAATAGCTTAGTTTTGAAAAGGGAAGGAAAAAAAACAGGTATATTTCCTTACATCAAGAACCCCTTCACTGACCTGATACACAAGCTTTGACTAAAAACCAACTATAGAAATTTTTAAAAAATATGCTGAATTTATTTCCTACACCCAGATCTTTTTTGACATTATCTTTAGTGTCAGTATTGACCCGGTTAGTTTAAAAATTAAAAAAAGTAAACCATCAGTGGGACATTGAAACTTGTTTTCTGATTCTCCCAAAAGAAGATTAATTTCAAAGCAGTTACATTGATGTTTAACCCTTAAACTGACCAAACGTAGATCTACGTCTTTTCAACATTTGAAAGTATGTAAAAAAATGTTGATCTTTTTTTTTTTTTTACATTTGAAAGTGTGTAAAAAAAACTTTGATCTTATTTTTTATGTACTATTTGAAAATATGTAAAAAAACGTAGATCTACTTTTGGAGCACTACACATGTGAACGTAGATCTATGTTTGGACAGTTTAAGGGTTAAATATAGCCATTGTCCTTTTCATAGGCTGGGTTCAGTAATTTTTCTGTATCATATATTAATTTGCTTTTATATGGCATTTTTGTTTGTGTGCTCACTCATGTTTTGTTGGTAATCTGTCCAAAAAATGTGGAATTTGTTTTTAAGTTCATTATTATTTATCTTGGCACAACTTTGAAATTAAAAATTAGCCAACATTTATTTTATTCAAAATATGTTGACTGTATTTCTCACATATTTCATTTATTTCTAGATAGTTTCTTGCAGATGCAAAAAACTGTATTAGAATATAACCTGAAGCGGAATAAACTGCAATATGTGACAATTGATGGAGGAAGAAACATCTCTGGGGTGAAGAAATCACCCTATGTTTCTGCATTGCGTTATCCATCAGCAAGCATTGTGCAGAAAATATATGAATATGTCTTGCATTCTAAAACTGTGGTTTCAACAGTGAATTTCATTCGATCTCATGGGTTTAATCATTGCCAGTTTCGTGATTTTCTGAAAGAGATTGATTCTGAGTTTGTTGACTTGCCTTATTATACAGCAGTTGGATGGCTTAGTTATGGCAAGGTTCTATCACAGTTCTTTTGGCTCAGAAAGGAAATTGATTAATTTCTCACAGAGAAGAATCGACCTGAACCACTTTTATCAAACACTGACTAACTTCAGAAACTGGCATATTTTGCAGACGTGACAAGCCATATGAATCAATTGAATCTGAAGTTGCCAGGTGAAACAAATTTGATTTGTGATCTTTTCATGCATGTCAAGGCGCTCAGGGCAAAATTAATGCTATTCGAACGACAAGTGAAAGTTTCTAACTTGGTTTGTTTCCCAGGGTGTGAAAAATTTCACAAAGAAAGCGAAGCAGAATTTCCTTTTTCATTTGCAACAGAAATTATTAATGACTTGTAAAAAACAGTTTTCTGAACTTGATAGAAAAATGGATGAAATAAAGCTGTAAAAATCCATTTGACTGCAGTGTTGAAACACTCCCAAGTCACTTTCAAATGGAAATTATTGGTCTTCAGTCAGGTGAACGTAAGTTTTGTAAACAAACAAAGTGTACACGTCTGGTTTGTGTACAAGTTACATTGTATACAAGTTGTCTCTACATGGATATGGTAGAATAAATAAAGAAGAACACTCCCATTCTCATGTAACACCATTTTTTTAGAAGAAATGAAGCTCTGAGTGTAGGCAATGGAAATAAGTCACAGTGACTTTTTTGGGTTATCCTAGGTTCTCTACACATATGCTGTTATGTATGATAATCTATGTAACTGTATTTGTGTATACCTGAATAAACTTACATACATACAAAAGGAATAATTTTCTACAGTTACCCCCAGTAACACATTTTCTCTTATGTTAGATTAGAGAAAATGTTATTCTTGCCATCACTTGTACAAGTTGTCTGGCTATCACATCTCATATTTCTTTCTTTCAACACACCGGCCACATCCCACCAAGGCGGGGTGGCCCAAAAGGAAAAACGAAAGTTTCTCCTTTTACATTTAGTAATATATACAGGAGAAGAGGTTACTAGCCCCTTGCTCCTGGCATTTTAGTCGCCTCTTACAACACGCATGGCTTACGGAGGAAGAATTCTGTTCCACTACCCCATGGAGGTAAGAGGAAATAAACAAGAACAAGAACTAGAAAGAAAATAGAAGAAAACCCAGATGGGTGTGTATATATGTTTGTACATGTATGTGCAGTGTGACCCAAGTGCAAGTAGAAGTAGCAAGACATACCTGAAATCTTTCATGTTCATGAGACAAAAAAGGACACCAGCAATCCCACCATCATGTAAAACAATTACAGGGTTCCGTTTTACACTCGCTTGGCAGGACAGTAATACCTCCCTGGGCAGCTGCTGTCTACCAACCTACTACCTAGAACATCTCATATTTATGTTTATTTATTCTATTGTGGGGTGTATTTATCATCTTTATATGTTATGTATCGTGTTTATTATATAATTTTGAAAAAAATATCATGGATGGATTAATGAAAATGTGTATATTAACGTAATATATGACATTTAAATGAGACTCGGTGATTATTATCATTATTATTGTTATTTCTAATATGGCATCACTTGTGCAAGTCGTCTGGCTACCACATCTCATACAGTGGACCCCCGGTTAACGATTTTAATCCGTGCAAGAGGGGTAATTGTTATGCGAAATAATCGTTATGTGAATGAATTTTCCCCATAAGAAATAATGGAAATAAAATTAATCCGTGCAAGACACCCAAAAGTATGAAAAAAAAATTTTTTTACCACATGAAATATTAATTTTAATACACACAAACTGAAAAAGGCATGCACACTTACATGACACTTACTTTTATTGAAGATCTGGTGATGATTGATGGGATGGGAGGAGGGGAGAGCATTATCTTCTTACTGTTTAGAAGGGGAATCCCCTTCCATTACGACTTGAGGTAGCAAGTCCTTTTCCGGGGTTACTTCCCTTCTTCTTTTAATGCCACTAGGACCAGCTTGAGAGTCACTGGACCTCTGTCGCACAACAAATCTGTCCATAGAGCTCTGTACCTCCCGTTCCTTTACGATTTGTCTAAAATGGGCCACAACATTGTCATTGAAATAGTCACCAGCACGGCTTGCAACAGCTGTGTCAGGGTGATTTTCATCCATAAAGGTTTGCAGTTCAACCCACTGTGCACACATTTCCTTAATCTTTGAAGTAGGCACAATGGATTCCACAACTGGCATAGGCTTCTCAGGGTTAGCCCCAAACCCTTCAAAATCTTTCTTAATTTCCATACTAATTCTCACCCTTTTTACCACAGGGTTGGCACTAGAAGCTTTCTTGGGGCCCATGGTCACTTATTTTCCAGAAACAGCACCGAAAACACTGTAATAATACGAAATATTCCGAGTGTATGCTTGGATGTTACCGCGGAGGCTGGCTGGTAAACAATGGGACGGGCGGCACATGTGAGGCTGGCTGAGGGCACATTGGACGCGTCTCGGACGAAAATCGGTGAGCGGGTTTTTAATCGGTATGTGCGGCAAAAATTTTGCGATAAAAGTAAGCGGTATGCGGAAAAATCGCTATGTGATGCCATCGTTATGCGGGGGTCCACTGTATTTATGTTTATTTATTCTACTGTAGGGTGTATTTATCATATTTATATGTTATGCATCGTGCTTATTATATAATTTTGAAAAAACATCATAGATGGATTAATGAAAATGTGTATATTAATGTAATATACGACATTTAAATGAGACTCGGTGATTATGGTTATCATTACTAATATGACGTCTCGAGACATAAGACACTGATTTTAATGTGTACCTGCACGCCAGCACAGTATGAAAGTTTATTTAGGTACAGGTATACATAAGTATAATTATCAGAGTATATATAAAATATGAAATAACTTTTAAAAACACTTGAAATTTTGGAGTTTCCAGACATAATGGAGAGACTTAGTGTTTACCGATCTCATGGACAATGTAAACAAACTGGGTTGGGCGTGGTGACTGTATTAGAAACTCAGGTGGGGGGAGCCGTATAGCGAGTTTTGGTCATAATTTGAAATGACCGTATTAGTGGAACACCGTAAAGCGAAACGCTGTAAAGCGGGGCCCTACTGTATATCTAATTTCCATCTCTGCAACTGTGTTTATATTACTGTCAATTTATCAAAGATTGTTTAACCCGTAAATGGCCCAAACGTATATATATGTTTTTTTCAGCATTTGAAAGTATGTAAAAAAAGTAGATCCTCTTTTTGTTTTTTTACATTTGAAAATGTGTAAAAAACTTTGATCTACTTTTTTTTTGTTATATTTGAAAATATGTAAAAAAAACGTAGATCTACTTTTGTAGCACTACACATGTGAACGTAGATCTGCTTGGACCGTTTATAGGTTAATATTGATTCCATCTATGCACAAATAACCCACACTCAGGAGGCTGAAACCCATGACAATGCCTCAGCCCGACTTGGACTGAAACCTGGTAGATGTATCCTTTGAATTCCTTTTAATGCATATTACTATATCTTTCCTTAGGAGCCTCCATGGATGGAAGTGTTCCATCCTACCCAACTTCTTCAACTAAAAAGCACGACTGGAACAAAATTGAAGCGGAAGTAAAGAAAGAGGAGGAAGAAGAGAAGCTGGAAGGTGATGCTGCACTAAACCAGCTCTTCCAGAATATTTATGGCCAAGGTTCAGATGAGACACGACGAGCAATGAACAAGTCATTTGTAAGTCCTTGAAGAATTTTATAGGAACATTTGTAAGGCAAGAGTAGCATACATTTGTTTTGGAGACCCAGCCAGGTCTGTATAGGAATATCAACTCTTAGATTTTGCTACTTAAACCTTCATGATTCTACTGTTCTTTGTCAGTCCAGTATATTTGCTATCACTCCCTTAACCAGGCATCTTTACAAATTTATCCAAAAAAGAGTTTCTTGTCTGGTCACACTGACATTAGTCTACTTTTCACTGTGATCAGTAAATGCATTTGTTGGTGCTTTGGTAAAGCACGGTAAAGTACACTATTGATAAAAAATAATTCACTCCTGTCATTGGTTAGTGACAGGGTCACTTACCATAAGCTACTCATGAGGTTTACAGTTTGCTCTACAAACTCCAAGTGGTAGAAGGACCATCTGGATCATCATCACTATCACTTGTCATTACAAAATGAATTCTCATTGCAGGACAATCATCATTCCTCAGATCTCCTTCCTTACAATTCTTTCAGGAATACAGGAAATATCCATAATCAACTCTAGCTTCCTTCTCTTATAGTTGCCACTCATTATTAGAGTAACGTGGCTAAAATCATGTTTGACCACTACAGTACTTCCATCAACAGTCTATCTGGCAAATTAGTGGTCACAGAGCTGAACCTACTTAACAGCAGTTCTGATATTGCTGACAGTTTGGCTAACTTTCATCAAATGCCTTATCTGCTGCTTTATGGCATGCTTATCCCTTCCTGTGTGTTTTCTTCCTTATTATATAAATTGTGCAGGGAATCACTAATCATATTCTTGTTGACGTCCCGTCTTTAAACAGGAATATGAGACACAACCCGCACATAGGAAAAAGAAATCTTATGACGACGTTTTGGTCCAGCTTGGACCATTAACCCTTAAACTGTCTAAACATTGATCTACATTTTCACTGCTAGTGCTCCAAATATTTTGAAAAACATCATAGTGAGTGTAAAACGAAAGCCTGTAATTGTTTTACATGATGGTAGGATTGCTGGTGTCTTTTGTCTGTCTCATAACTCTCCTTCGCCTACATTCCGCCCTCATTTTATCGAAACTTGATTATGGGGACCAGATCTATTCAGCGGCCTCTCCTGCTACTCTCTCTAGCCCTAACCCCATTCATCACCAAGGATTATGTTTATGCCTTGGTGCATTTCTCTCTTCCCCTGTTGAGAGCCTCTATGCAGAAGCGAACGTTCCATCATTATCTGATCGCCGTGATGCCCATTGCCTTCGCTACTATGTACACTCTCACAATCTCCGCAATCCTTCCATTTATAGAATGGTCACCGATATTAGTAGACATCCTTTATTTGTTTGCCGCCCCTGTTTGCTCCCTCCCTTTTCCTTTCACCTACATTCGCTCTTGTCTTCTCTTCAATTACCACCTCTCTGTGTTCATGTAGCATCTCACTTTTCCCTACCCCCCTGGGAAGTTCCAGCTGTTTGAGTCTGTTCTTTCTCACTCCCTTGCTCGAAAGCCCAACTGTCTACGGTAGCTTCCCGCTTTTTTTCTTGATCGCTTCCACTCTCATTCTCGTGCCATTGCAGTGTACACAGATGGCTCTAAGTCTTCTGATGGCGTAGGATTCCCAGCAATGTTTCCGGACAGCGTCGTACGAGGGCATTTACTATCTTTGGCTAGTATCTTTACTGCTGAATTGTATGCCATTCTTGCAGCACTTATCCGTATTGCATCTATGCCTATGTCATCATTTGTGGTTGTCTCAGACTCCCTTAGTGCTTTACAAGCTATACAGAAATTTGATACACCTTACCCCTTAGTCCTCCGTATCCTACTCTGGCTACGCCGCATCTCTTCCAAGCATAAAGATATTGTTTTTTGTTGGGTCCCTGGTCATGTTGACGTACAGGGCAATGAACAGGCAGACACTGCTGCGCGGTCAGCAGTACATGACCTACCAGTTTCATATAGAGGTGTTCCATTTATGGATTTTGCTGCAATAGCTACCCACCTTCACACCCATTGGCAACAACGTTGGTCTACTCTGCTCGGTAACAAACTTCAGTCTATTAAACCGAGTATAGGTTGCTGGCCGTCTTCTTGTCACCAGTGCCGAGGTTGGGAGACTACTCTCTCCCGTCTTCGCATTGGCCATACTCATCTTACTCATGGTTATCTTATGGAGAGGTGCTCTGCTCCTCTCTCTGAGAACTGTCAGGTTCCATTATCTGTTAGCCACATTCTATTAGACTGCCCACTTTATCAACGAGCACGCAGAATATACCTCCAACGTCGTCTTCGCTCCGCTGCTCTCTTTTTACCTTCCCTTCTTGCTGATAGACCCACCTTTCATCCGGACTCTCTCATTGACTTTTTGACAACAACTGACTTACTTCACAGACTCTGATGATACCTTCAGCCCTTTCTACCTCAATCTCTTGCTGCCCTCTACCCCCGCACTATCCCCTGCCCCGCTGTTTTCTGTAACCTACTGATCATCCCTACCCCCTTCTGCCGCCCGATACCCTCGCTTCCTTCCCTACCCTGCAGCGCTGTATAGCCCTTGTGGCTTAGCGCTTCTTTTTTATTATAATAATAATAATAATCAGCTTGGTCAGGGTGATACTTTTCAACAAAACTTTGCAACTCATTCCACTTTGCACTTACGTCCTTAATCACTGAAGAAGGCACCTTCTTCCCTCTCTCTTCCTCCTCCTCTGAAGCAATTTCTCAGCTGCAGTCTGTTGCTGTTCTAGTTGAAGGTCTTGCAGCTCTTCAGTGGTTAGCTCTTCCCTGTGGTCCTCCACCAACTCTTCCACATTCTCGCTACTCACATCCAATCCCATGGACTTCCCCAGTGCCACAATAGATTACATAACAGCGTAGGGTCCTCAGGGTCAACCCCAAACCCTTCAAAATCCCTCTCTTGGGCACAATCTGGCCACAATTTTCTCCAAGCAGAGTTTAAAATCCTGGAAGTCACTCCCTGCCAAGCCTTACCTATAAGGCTTTTGCAATTGAGGATATTGAAGTGATTCCTCCAGAGCTCTCGTAGGGTCAAATGAGTGTCTGAGGTCACTTCAAAGCACCTTTGAAACACTGCTTTTGTGTAGAGTTTTTTGAAGTTAGAAATGACCTGCTGGTCCATGGGCTGGAGGAGAGGAGTGGTGTTAGGAGGCAAGAACTTCACTGTTATAAAATGGAAGTCCCTAAGCAATTGGTCTTCCAAGTCTGGAGGATGAGCAGGAGCATTGTCCAGTACCAGGAGGCACTTAAGTGACAATTTCTTTTCCAGGAGGTATTTTTTCACACTGGGACCAAACACATCATTGACCCACTCTTTGAAAATGTGCCTTGTGACCCATACCTTATTATTAGCTTTCCACATCACACACAATCTATTCTTGACGACATTGTTTTTCTTGAACACTGGGATTTTTCAGAGTGATACACCAGTCAAGGTTTCACTCTGAAATCCCCACTAGCATTAGCACACAACAAAAGAGTAAGCCTGTCTTTCATAGGCTTGTATCCTGGCATTGATTTTTCCTCTTGCATAATATAAGTCTTTGGCATTTTCTTCCAAAAGAGGCCTGTTTCGTCACAATTGAACACATGTTGGGGAGGAATCCTTCAGCCTCTACATACCCCTTGAATTCCTGCACAAATTTTTCAGCCACACATTTGTCAGAACTTGCAGCCTCCTCATGCCTTACCACACTGTGAATGTCACTACTCTTCTTAAATCTCTTAAACCAGCCATTGCTGGCCCTAAATTCACTAACAGCAGCACTTGTTCCAGGCATTTTCTTTACAAGATCCACATGCAACTGCCTTACCTTCTCACAAATCATCGATGACTCAACACTATCTCCCGCTAAATGTTTTTCGGGGATCCACAAAACCAACAACTTCTCCATATCTTCCATTATCGGTGACCTTTGTTTGGTTAGCACATTTACTCCTTTTGCCACATCAGCTTCCTTGATTTGTTCTTTCTTTGTCAAGATAGAAGTGATTGTTGATTTGTTTTTCCCATATATCCTGGCAAGTTCTAGGACCTGTACACCACTCTCATACTTTTCAACAACTTCTTTCTTGAAGAATTGAGACACTTACGCAACATATGAGAATCTCTATTGAAGAAACATTTCACCACACAGTGGCTTCGTCAGTCTTATACCAAGCAGGAAGGTATAAGGAGAGGAGTTTGAGGTAATCAGTCAAAACTTGATCAATCTTAGGACCAAGACCTACTTAGACTAGTGGATGGTTCCACTATGACCCTGCCGCCTCCTGCTTCACCTCACCTGACTACAGTATACAGTGGACCCCCGCATAACGCTATTAATCCGTTCCTGAGAGCTCAATGTTATGCGAAATTATCGTTATGCGAATTAATTTTCTCCATAAGAAATAATGGAAATCAAATTAATCCGTGCAAGACACCCAAAAGTATGAAAAAAAAATTTTACCACATGAAATATTAATTTCAATACACACAAACTTAAGAAAACATGCACAGTTACATGACACTTACCTTTATTGAAGATGTGGTGATGATTGATGGGATGGGAGGAGGGGAGACTGGATGGTTTTAGTGATTAGAAGGGGAATCCCCTTCCATTAGGACTTGAGGTATCAAGTCCTTTTCCGGGGTTGCTTCCCTTCTTCTTTTAATGCCACTAGGACCAGCTTCAGAGTCACTGGACTTCTGTCGCACAACATATCTGTCCATAGTGGCCTGTACCTCTCGTTCCTTTATGACTTTCCTAAAGTGTTTCACAACAGTGTCAGTGTAACAGTCACCAGCATGGCTTGCAATAGCTGTCTGAAGGTGATTTTCATCCATGAAGGTTTGCACTTTAAGCCACTTTGCACAGATTTCCTTAATCTTTGAAGTAGGCAACTTCTTCAATTTCTCTCTCTGAACTGGCAGCCTCACCATGCCTTATCACACTATGTATGCCACTATGCCTCTTAAATCTCTCAAACTAACCTTTGCTGGCCTTAAATTCACTCGCATCACCACTAGTTGCAGGCATTTTTCTAATTAAATCCTCGTGCAACTTCCTAGCCTTTTCACTTATGATCGCTTGAGAGATGCTATCGCCTGCTATCTGTTTTTTGTTTATCCACACCAATAACAGTCTCTCAACATCTTCTATCACTTGCAATCTCTGTTTCGAAAGCACATTAAACCTTTGGCAAGAACAGCTTCTTTGCTTGCCATTCTCTTGGACACAATAGAAGCGATGGTTGATTGGGGTTTACTATACAACTTGGCCAGCTCGGAGACACGCACTCCACTTTCATACTTAGCAATGATCTCTTTCTTCATCTCCATAGTAATTCTCACCCTTATTCCTGTAGGGTTGGCACTAGAAGCCTTCTTGGGGCCCATGGTCACTTATTTTTCAGGTGAAATCACTATAAAAAGGTTGTAATAATACAAAATGTTCCAATTGCATGCTTGAATGTTACCGCAGAGGCTGGCTTGTAAACAATGCCACTGGCAGAACAAGTGAGGCTGGCTCAGGCCGCATGGACGTGTCTCGGACGAATCGCGTTGAGCGAATTTTTTAACACTATGCGAAGCAAAATTTTATTGATAAAATGTATCGCTATGTGGATTTAACACTATGCGATGCCAACGTTATGCGGGGGTCCACTGTATAAGCCACTGCTATGGCCCTGTGCTGTACTTTCTACAAGATTGACGGACTGAACACATCAACTCTAGGCTGAGGGACTGATTACCTCAAACTCCTCCTCTCCTTATACCTTCCTACTTTGTATAAGACTGATGAAGCCACTGTGTGGCAAAAGATAAAGATTCCCATATGTTGCATAAGTGTCTCAATTCTTCAACTTGTCGGTTTTCAAAACCATTCATCACAATTTCTTTCTTAAATTCCATCGTGTTTCTCACTTTCTTTATCAAAGGAACTTTACTAGGAACTTTCTTGGGGCCATGGTTACTTATTTCCCAGTTGCACTTAATCAACAACCACGAAAATCAGAGAATTATAGCGAAATGTTTGGATGAATGAGCAGAAGCTTCCTCACTCGCCCAGAGACAAAGCCAGATTGATGTACAAGCGGTTGGCGGCGGTGGGTTGATGCGTACCATATGGCCGATAAGCGAAATAACGGCCGATAACTAGGAGCCGAAAACCCGGCCGATAACCGAGGGTCCACTATTTTTGAATGTTTATACAGTATTGTACTGTATATTGTTTTAAACAGAACGGAGGAAATCAGCTCTAATATACATTATTTACGTATGCATGCTGGTCAGAGAGCCTGTCATAAGTCCAGGATGTTGGTAAATGAGTACATCGCTAAGTGAGGAGAGGCTGTATATTAAACTCCTTGAAGTAAGGTATCAGACAAGAGTGTCACTGTACACTGCTGATGGTGTAGTTACTCATTATTGCTAATCTTGCACCGGTGAACCTTGGCATATGTTTCTTTATTTGTTCTCGCTGCTCCACACAAATAAACATGTCTGTCACTGGCGGGCTTTGCTGTGTCATTAATAGTGGTCCTTGTTGGAACTGTCTTCATTGGAATGTCTTGAATGGTCGATTCACATTTGTCTGATAAGAAGGAAAAAGAGTTGCTGGTTTTCACAGCAGTCTCTTGGACCTTCTTCAGCTTCAGCCTCATCCCTTCAGTTCCATCTAGGATCCAGTCATTGGTCCGATTATCAATGAGAAAGGTGTTCCAGGAATAATCCCTGCACATACCCTTCAGTTTTGAATTTCTCTTCTTGCTTCCACTAACTCTGCTTAAAGTTGAAGATATAGTTGCTCATAGTAGAGGGGAGCCATCATCACAGTCTCAGGTAGCTAAGAGCGGAGAGCACACTAGTCACATCTTGACAGGAGCAAGGTACCTGTCACCCCACGTTGTTGCCTCCCGCACTGAGAGAGATAATAGGATTTCTCCCATTACCTCTCATGATGATATTTAGATGGCTAACAATATCCTCTATCCCAGCCCCAAGAAAACTCACCTTCTGCCTCCTCTTCCTATCTATAAGACAAAAAGCTCTATCCATAAACTTAACTTGACTGTCCCCAGCTAAAACAATGTTCTTACCTTCACTGGCAGTATTCATTGTGACGTTCTTGATGGCTTTCCTTGGGATGGTCTTTGGTAGGGTGTCTAGGGTCGTCAACTTACACTCGTCTGCCAACACTGAAAAGGGAATTGCTGGTCACCACAGTGGTCTCCTTGACCTTCCCTAGCTTTAGTTTCGTTCCTTCCATTCCAGCCAACATCCAGTCATTGGTTCAATCATTGATATGGCTTTTCTTGATGACATTGTTATGGGGATAATCGTTGCACATTCCTTACAGTCATTGAATCTCTCTTCTAGCTTCCATTAACTCTTTCTTAAGCTAAATATATAGCTGCTTATAGTGAAGGGAAGCCATCATCACAATCTCAATAAGCTAAGACTGTAGAGCACACTAGATACGTCTTCACTTGGGCAAGGTTCATGTCACTTGTCTCCCTCCTTGCCTCCCTCTCTATTATATTTGATCATTGAAACTAAAATTTTGGGAAACTTTAAAAAAAAAATAGATTGGACAATTAGAAAGGTTGGATTTGAGTAGGACATGCCAACCATGTGCCAGTAGGCCTACTACAGTTCTCCTCTTTTGCGTGTTGTGTAAACAGTGAGGGAAGCATAAACTGCTAGATATGAAATTTATTTGTATATTTGAGTTGAAATATGATTACTGAGTGCAGTTTATACCTTGATGCACCAAAAAAGTAGGAATCTAGTTTGTAGTAGGCTCTCATTGTTAGAATTTCAGCCTTTAGAAAGTAGTATCCATGAATAAGTTTACCCCAGTCTTTTTGTTTAATTTGGTCTTAAATTCTCGACTTATATATGTCATTCCTTAGCCTTCAGTATTCAAATTTTTTTTTTTTTTTTTTTTTTTTTTTTTTAAATTTTTACCAGATGGAATCAGGTGGTACAGTTCTCAGCACAAACTGGAAAGAGGTGGCTAGTCAGAAAGTGGAAGTCAAACCCCCAGATGGCATGGAATATAAGAAATGGAATGCGTGAAGAATAGACAGCAGTGGCCAGTGTAGCACCAGGAGCCACCCCAGTGTAACACCAGGAGGAGCCACCTATTGTAGCACTGATTAGTGTTACACAAATTAATTGCTAGAATTATTTTTCTTTTTTATTAGTCAAGTTAGGTGTCCTGCACAAAGCCTACATTTTTCTAACGTGTGAAATGCTCTGAATCCTATTCGGCATTTTCTGTAATGCAATAAACTTGCGCATGTTTTACTAGCAGTTATCATAAACTGTTCTCGTAAATATTTCTGTTAACTACTTAAGAATTATATTATCGTTTAGAACCATCTTGCGCACAGAAAACTAGTTTGCTATGCAGTTTTTCTTTATAGAATAAATTACCTAGCACCAAGACATTGATCGGTAACTATTGCCATTTCCATTACCCAACTTAAAATTTCTGCATTGCTCTAAAAACCCTCTTCAATTTATAAATGTTTATTATAAAATAGCGAACAGCTCTTCTACTTGGAATGCAGTTAGTGTATATATATTGTAAGCAACAGCTAAACTCTACAGTAAAATAAAAGCATTATACATGAGATGTGACTAGTTCTGTACATTTTATGGACTACTGTAATTAAAAATTTTACCCATTATATTCACAAAAAAAAAGCCAATGTATTTGGCAATTTTTTTTGTTTGTCAGTTTGGGATTTTTTTTTTAATTGGCACTTGCAGGAAGCCTGGGTATGCATATTATGAATTTTATTTTACAGTATTTTGTCTTAGTGTTCCAAAAGTTAAATTGTAGGGAAAACAGTTACATTTTGTCAATAGCTTAATTTGATTATTTTTGTGATGTGCAACTAATTTTGCCATGGAAGATGATTGTAACAATAATAATAACGAAGTGCTGAACCTACTAGGGTCATACAGAGCTGTGCCATGGAAGATGTCAGTTAAAACTGAATAATTTAAGATTATTAATCAGCACAGTGACTAACATGGCTTTCATTGACTAGGATGGTTTTCAGCCTGCTGTGATTTATTTCATATCTGAAAGTAAATTTGTGACTTTGTGCATTTAGTTTTCCACTTGTTTTATATAAACATTTTCCCAGTCACATTACTGATTAAAAGGAATCAAATAGTCATGGAGTTTTGTAAAAGCTTATCTTCTAGTGATATGTCATTTGTAACAAATGTATAAAATTAAACTGTTTTTATTATCCCAATTAGCAGATTATGGTATTCAATGGTTATGTGCCCCTTCGAGAAGGGTCCCTTGTTGAGGTGAAGGGACTTACGACCCAAGGAATTGGACCTAATCTCCATTCTCGGATCAAAACTAGTTACCCCCAACTCTTTCCATCCTCTCCTACCCATCAGGCCTTTGGTTTATTATTATAATCAAGGGGGAAGCACTACACCCATAGGATTATACAGCATCAGGCCTTTGGAGATACATACTTCCCTTGTACACCCCTCAAGGGAGGTTCCTTATGCTGGTGAGGGGCTCTCGATCTAGGGAATTGGATCTGTGCTCTCATCTCAGTACCTTCCATCCCTCCCACATGCACTGTATAATCCTACGGGTTTAGCGCTCCTCATGATTATACATGTAATAATTATATTATTATAAAAAAGAAGTGCTAAACCACAAGGGCTATACAGCGCTGCAGGGCAGGAAGGAAGCGAGGGTATCAGGTGGCAAAAGGGAGATGGATGAGTGGTAGGTTATGGAGAACAGCGGGGCAGTGGATAGTGAAAGGGTAGAGGGCAGCAAGAGATTGAGGTAGAAAGGGCTGAGGGGAGTGCAAAAGGTATCATCATCAGAGTTTGTGGAGTAAGTCGGTCGTCAAGAAGTCAATGAGAGAGTCAGGATTAAAGGAGGGTCCATCAGCAAGACGGGAAGGTAAAGAGAGAGTAGTAGAGCAGAGACGACGACGACAGGTAAATTCTGCATGCTCATCGATAGAGAGGGCAGTCTAACAGAATGTGGCTAATCGATACTGGAACTTTACACTTCTCAGAGAGAGGAACTGGGTGCCTCTCCATGAGATACACATGACTAAGACGAGTGTGGCCAATGCGAAGGCGGGAGAGAGTAGTCTCCCAACCTCGGCACTGATGACAAGAAGATGGCCAGTAACCTATGCTCAGTTTAATAGAATGAAGTTTGTTACCGAGTAGAGTTGACCAACGTTGTTGCCAACGGGTGTGAAGGTGGGTAGCTATTACAGCAAAATAGTCCGGAAATGGAACACCTCTATATGAAATTGGTAGGTCATGTACTGCTGACTGTGCAGCAGTGTCTGCCTGTTTATTGCCCTGTAAGTCAATATATATGACCAGGGACCCATCAAAAAACTATCTTTATCCTTGGTAGAGATACGGCATAGCCACAGTTGGATATGGAGAACTAGGGGGTGAGGTGTATCAAATTTCCGTATAGCTTGTAAAGCACTAAGGGAGTCTGAGACAACCACAAATGATGACACAGGCATAGATGCGATACGAATAAGTGCTGCAAGAATGGCATACAATTCAACAGTAAAAATGCTAGCTGAAGATAGTAAATGCCCTCACACAACGCTGTCTGGAAACACTGCTGCGAATACGACGCTGTCAGAAGACTGTAACTGATTTCATCAACAATATGAACAACGCACTTCTCATACTAACAACAACTAAACCAACCAGGCTGACTGAGACAAGTACAACCATAATAGACCACATATGGACCAATATACTAGCCCCCCTTAAATCAGGGATAATCACAGACAGCACTACTGACCACTATCCAACCTTCCTCTTAAACATTAGTAAGCCACCACTCGAATACAACAAAGTTTCATTTAGACTCCTTGACGAGGCCTCAGTAAGGAATTTCACAGCAGACCTAGAGACTGTTGACTGGCCTACAGAATTCTCCAATGCCAATGGTATTGACGATTGGACAGACATTTTTCTTTACAAAATACTTAGACTATACAACAAACATTGTCCTATAAAAACGAAACCACGAATAAACGGCTTGGTTGCCCATGGCTAACCAGCAGCATTCTGAAATCTATTGATAAGAAACACCAATATGAAAAGCAATATAGACAGGGCTTAATATACAAAGATATTCTTAAACAACATTCAACAGCTCTCACCAAATTAATAAAGAAAGCCAAACAACTGTACAACTCCAGCAAATTCACTGACACAGGAGGAGATATAAAAAGACCTGGAAAACACTCCCAGATTCTGGGAACCCACAAACTGAAAAAAAACAAGAATATTCTAACTAAACCTCATGAAACACCACTGCATCCCACTGATACACCTAACAAGATAAACGACTTCTTCTCAAACATAGAATCTAATCTCGCCAGTAAAATCCCACGTACCAATGCCCGTGCCAGGGACTACCTAGATGGGAATTTCCCAAATTCCTTCTGTCTTGTACCAACTGAGCCCACGGAAGTCACCGCGATCATAAAGTCACTTAAAAATAACTCGGGGAATCTGTCTCACGCCCCACCATTATTGTACAAGCGAGCGGCCCATGTCCTTTCGCATGCTATTACATTACTTTTTAACAAGTCACTAGAAACTAGCACTTTCCCGACACTACTCAAGACAGCAAGGGTTACACCAATACATAAAGGTGGTGACCCTACAGACGTAAACAACTATAGGCCAATATCAAATTTACCATTGCTATCCAAAATCTTGGAGAAACTCGTGCACAGGAGACTATATTCATTTATAACGTCACAATACATAACCCCTGCCAATTTGGATTCAGGAAAAATAAAAGCACTAATGATGCAATTATAAAAATGCTAGACCTGCTTTACAAAGCATTGGAAAATAAGGAATATCCGCTAGGAATTTTTATTGACCTAAGTGCTGTATAGCCCTTGTGGCTTAGCGCTTCTTTTTGATTATAATAATAATATTGACCTAAGAAAAGCGTTTGACACAGTAGACCATGGCATCCTACTCCACAAACTTGACCACTATGGTATAAGAGGCCATGTGCTTGCATATTTTAAATCCTACCTTTCTAATAGGTATCAGTATGTCACCATTAAAGACACAGCCTCATCAATACGGCCATTTGATACTGGAGTTCCGCAGGGAAGTGTCCTTGGACCCCTGCTCTTCCTCATTTACATCAATGATCTTCCAAACATATCCCAACACCTGAAACCCATTCTCTTTGCTGATGACACGACTTATGTCATCTCCCACCTTAATCTTGCCACCCTCAACACCATTGTTAACGAGGAGCTGCTCAAAATATCGACTTGGATGACAGCCAATAAACTTACACTTAACACTGGCAATACCTACTATATTATGTTTGGTAGCAGAGCAGGTGTTGCGCAACTTAACATTAAGATCGACAACACTCTAATTGCCAGACATAATGAGGGCAAATTCCTTTGCCTATACCTCGACAACAACCTAAATTTCAGCACCCATATCCAACACATAACAAAAAAAGTATCCAAAACGGTAGGGATCCTCTCCAAGATACGATACTACGTACCGCAAACTGCCCTTCTCACACTATACCATTCACTTATATATCCATACCTCACCTATGCTATCTGTGCTTGGGGTTCAACTGCAGCAACACACCTAAAGCCAATAATAACCCAACAAAAAGCCGCAGTAAGAATAATCACTAAATCCCATCCCTGGCAAAACCCCTCCCCACTCTTCATAGATCTAAACTTACTCCCTGTTCAGAACATCCACACTTGCTACTGTGCAATCTATATCTAAAGGACCTTAAATTCCAATATTAACCTTGACCTAAAATGCTTTCTTGATAGTTGTGACAGGATCCACAGGCATAACACCATACACAAACATCTCTATGACATTCCCCGTGTTCGACTATACCTTTACAAAAAATCAATGTATTTCAAAGGACCTAAAATCAGAAACGCCCTACCTGAAAACTCTAGAACCGCAGACACATTCATCATTTTCAAAACTACAGTTAGAAAACATCTTATCTCCCTGATCCACCCCAACAACTAACTACATGATCACCACCTGGTGGTTCACAATTACACTCACTCACCCACTGACTATAAACCCAGAAATACTAATCTTAATCTTAAAATAATAAATCCCAACTAGTCATAAGTTTGCCTATGATACTCAAATATAGACACCTTGTATTGTGCCAAAACAAAAGCATTCACATTGCTAAACTCACAAATTATGATGTAGTCACTTAGCCTTAATAATCTGTAAGGATTTAATGTTAAGAATTAATCTAAGTCTGCTCGAAATGCCTAGCCATGCTAGGTGTCCTAGTGGCCCCCTCTGAAATTAGTATTTTATAACATGTAAACCACAAAATACCCAAAACCTGTAAACCCCACATTGTAACCATTATAGAGAATTAACTTGAATTGAATTGAATTAGAGCCATTTGTGTACACTGCGATGGCATGAGAATAAGAGTGGAAGTGGTCAAGAAAAAGAGAGCGGGAAGCCACCATAGGCAGTTGGGCTTTCGGGCAAGGGAGTGAGAAAGAACAGACCCGAACAGCTGGAACTTCCCAGGGTGGTAGGGAAAAGTGAGATGCTACATGAACATATAAAGGTGGTAACTGAAGGGAAGACAAGAGTGAATGTAGGCGAAGAGAGAAGGGATGGAGCAAACAGAGGCAGCGAACAAATAATGTCTAGTAAGATTGGTGACCATTCTATAAATGGAAGGATTGCGGAGATCGTGAGAGCGTACATAGTAGCGAAGGCAATGGGCATCACGGCAATCAAACAAGGATGGAACATTCGCTTCTGCATAGAGGCTCTGGACAGGGAAAGAGCGAAAAGCACCAAGGCATAAACATAATCCTTGGTGATGGATGGGGTTAAAGCTAGAGAGAGTAGCAGGAGAGGCCGCTGAATAATTCTGGTCACCATAATCGAGTTTCGATAAAATGAGGGCTGAATGTAATAATAATAATATCTTTATTTTACTACAAGTACATGTACAGGGTATACAGTCCTAGCTGATAACAATGACATACTACTATATAGAAAGTCCCTTGTTATGCTCAGCATTTCGGGCAAATTAGGTCAGTGTCCCAGGATGTGACCCACACCAGTCGACTAACACCCAGGTACCCATTTTACTGATGGGGAACATAGACAACAGGTGGAAAGAAACACGTCCAATGTTTCTACTCTGGCTGGGAATCGAACCCAGGCCCTCGCCGTGTGAAGCGAGAGCGTTAACCACCAGGCGAAGGGGAGTTCGACGATCAGCTCCCCATGAAAGATGAGCAAGGGTTTTAAGAAGGTTCAATCGGCTGTGACAAGTTGCCTTCAGAGAGGTAATGTGAGGTTTCCAGGATAACCTACGGTCAAAGAGAAGGCCTAGAAACCTGACTGTATCACGTTCAGGGATACAGGAGCCATAGAGGTACAAAGGATGCTCGGAGATAACAGAGCGTCTAGTGAAAGTAATTTGGCGAGTTTTGGTACTGGAAAATTTAAAACCCATGCGTGGTGGCCCAATTGGAAACACGGTCGACCACATGCTGGAGAGAAACTGTAATATGGTGACAGCGCCTGCACAAGCAATAGCGAAGTCGTCAACATAGAGTGATGACCAAATACAGTGGACCCCCGCATAACGATGGCATCGCATAGCGATTTTTCCGCATAACGATTACTTTTATCGCAAAATTTTTGCCCCGCATACCGATTAAAAACCCGCATACCGATTTTCGTCCGAGACGCGTCCAATGTGCCCTCACATGTGCCGGCCGTCCCATTGTTTACCAGCCAGCCTCCGCGGTAACATCCAAGCATACACTCGGAATATTTCGTATTATTACAGTGTTTTCGGTGGTGTTTCTGGAAAATAAGTGACCATGGGCCCCAAGAAAGCTTCTAGTGCCAACCCTGTGGTAAAAAGGGTGAGAATTAGTATGGAAATTAAGAAAGATTTTGAAGGGTTTGGGGCTAACCCTGAGAAGCCTATGCCAGTTGTGGAATCCATTGTGCCTACTTCAAAGATTAAGGAAATGTGTGCAGAGTGGTTTGAACTGCAAACCTTTATAGATGAAAATCACCCTGACACAGCTGTTGCAAGCCGTGCTTGTGACTATTTCAATGACAATGTTATGGCCCATTTTAGGAAAGTCTTGAAGAAACGGGAGGTACAGAGCTCTATGGACAGATTTGTTGTGCGACAGAGGTCCAGTGACTCTGAAGCTGGTCCTAGTGGCATTAAAAGAAGAAGGGAAGTAACCCCAGAAAAGGACTTGCTACCTCAAGTCCTAATGGAAGGGGATTCCCCTTCTAAACAGTAAGAAGATAATGCTCTCCCCTCCTCCCATCCCATCAATCATCACCAGATCTTCAATAAAAGTAAGTGTCATGTAATTGTGCATGCCTTTTTCAGTTTGTGTGTATTAAAATTAACATTTCATGTGGTAAAAAAAATTTTTTTTCATACTTTTGGGCGTCTTGCACGGATTAATTTTATTTCCATTATTTCTTATGGGGAAAATTAATTCGCATAACGATTATTTCGCATAACGATGAGCCCTCTTGCACGGATTAAAATCGTTAACCGGGGGTCCACTGTATTGGATGGAAGAAGGGAGGCCAAATCATTTATATTATTATTATTATAATCAAGGGGGAAGTGCTAAACCCGGAGGATTATACAGCGCCTGGGGGGGGGGAATGTGGAAGGCATTCAGGCTTAATTCGGGGAACTGGAGCACAGATACAATTCTCTAAATCAAGAGCCCCTCACCAACATCAAGGAACCTTCCTTGAGGGGCAAATCATTTATAGCAAGGAGAAAAAGTGTTGTGCTCAGAACACATCCCTGAGGGACACCTTCAGCTTGGATAAAGTCCGGGGAGAGCACATTATTAACTGAAGCGGAAATGTCTGTCAGTTAAAACGTTCTTAAGGAAGGATGGTAGATTGCCTCGGAGGCAAAATATTATACCTCCAAGTTGTGACATATGCCTTCTCAAGGTCAAAAAATATGGCAATAACTGAGTGGTTATTCGCAAAGACATTATGAACATATGTATCCAAGCGTAGTAAGGGGTCTATGGTAGAACGTCCCTTACGAAAGCCATATTGACTAGTGGAGGGACTGTTGTGTGTCTCTAAATACCACATTAAACATCGATTTACCAGACGTTCCATCACTTTGCAAACTGCACTAGCAAGAGCAATGGGACGATAGTGGGAGGAATCATGTCCTGTAGTACCCAGCTTGAGGAAAGGGAGAACAATGGCAGATTTCCACAGCTGGGGAAGAACTCCTTGTGACCAAATAAAACTGAAGAGGTGTAAGAGGACTGTAAGGGCTGACTGATGTAAATGTTGTAACATCCGAATATGAATGTCGTTAGGCCCAGCTGCCGATGGTCGGCAAGCTGAGTGTTGTCTCCAGATCCCGAAGTGTAAAAGGCACATTATACTGTTCTTCTCTGAAAGAAAGTCCAAGGGTACTAACTCTCTGGCAGACTTTGAGGAAAGAAACGAGGGGCATAGATGGAGCCCCCGGGAAATATGGACCAGATGAGTGCCAATTTCAATGGCAACGTCAAGAGGGTTTGCTATATCAACACCGGCGACCTGTAGAATAGGAGCTGGGTCAGGAGAGTTGTGGAAAATACTGTACAGTGGACCCCCGGTTAACGAACTTTTTTCATTCCAGTAGTATGTTCAGGTGCCAGTACTGACCGAATTTTTTCCCATAAGGAATATTGTGAAGTAGATTAGTCAATTTCAGACCCCCAAACATACACGTACAAACGCACTTACATAAATACACTTACATAATTGGTCGCATTTGGAGGTGATCGTTATGCGGGGGTCCACTGTATATATTTTCCAGAAATTCAGCATTTATATGTAAATAGATGGCCGTACTGTATTCAATAATATTTGTCATAGAAAACGGAAAGCCTGCGGCTGGGTACGGGACTCGCCATCTTGGGTTTTGAATTTGTATTAGAAACGTTGTAATGGGAAGAATTTTTCGTGCTCTAGAGGTTAAAATTGGATTGACACTTCTCAAATAGGAGGCGAAATTGTTGGATGTGCATTCCTGCATAACTTGAGATATCAGACGACTGGACAAGACAGCTCCAGGAACCTCAGATAAGCTCTCTAGATTTGTGTATAATTCTGGCCAGCATTATTTTCATAAATTTAGTTAGTGAGGTTTTTCTGAGTATGATACAACTTAATATCCAGTCAAATTGGTGAGTGATATTAAGATATATTTTCCTTCTGTTATGTATATGTGTATTTATATATAATCATTTTTTAATTTAATATACAGTCCACAAATTTATATATTTACCAGAATTCCTGATGTATAATTCATTTAATTAATAGGTCCAGAGCAACTTGTGGATATGACAGTTGTAGTTATCGAAGGGGGACATTTTTGCGACCTAGGTGTCCCAAATTCTTACTTGTCTAACTGATAAATAATAATTATCTATGCTCATTTATTGTTATGTACATAATTATACATACAGATAAATGCAATTTTCCACAAGAGTATTTACCACTCAATTTCCTCACTTTTTTCCAGACTGCACTCATAGAGGAAGCAGAAGTGATGATGGAAACAATCTCGCCAGTGTGTTTAGCATCACGGATGACACGGCGAGCGACCGCACGCTTCTGCTTAAAATCAAGAAGTCTCTCATCGGTTCTATTGTACCGGTACCTGCCCCATGCAGTGCATTTCAAACGTACTGCACGAGCACAAGCAGGAGACCACCAAGGCACGCACTTCTGAGAATGCCTGCCTGAGGTTTGGGATATAGAATGAGAAGCTGCGGTTAAAACTGACGTAGAGAAGAGGTGTAGGAGCTCATCAATGGAGGATGAAGAAGGAACCTCACTAAAAGCAGTGAGTTGCGAGTAAAGGTCCTAATTGCCAGCGAGGGCTACGGAAAAGTGAATATGAAGGAGAAGTAAGAATGATTGGAAAATGATCATTGTCATGTAAGTCCTGTAGAACAGACCAGGCGAAGTCTAGTGCAGTGGAGGAAGAGCAGACCGATAGATCGATGCAAGAGAGCGTATGAGTACGAGGATCAAAATGGGTGGGAGTACCTGTATATAAAACATGGAGGGGGTGAGAGGCGAGAAAAGCCTCCAACTGAATGCCACGTGAGTCACAATGAGACCTCCCCCAGAGGAAATGGTGGGCATTAAAATTGCCAAGTAACAGAAGTGGTGGTGGTAAGGATGAAACACGAAAGGCAAAATCTGGGATAGAAAATGCCCGAGAAGGAGAGAGATATAAAGAACATATTGTAAACCACTTATTCAAGTGGATACGGGCTGCAGTGTAATGCAGCGAGGTATGGACAAGTAGTTGACAGTACGGAATATCAGTGCGTAGAAGGGCACTTTCATTAAAGGTCCCATCTGAGAAAGGATTCGAAGAATACAATAAATTAAAGCCTGAGATAGGTTGGAAAACAGCTGAGTGTAATTTTGGTTCTTGTAAGCAAACACCAACAGAAAAAAACCTGGAAATCAACAGCTGAAGCTCACCCCGATTACCACTGAGGCCGCGGATATTCCATTGTAAATAGGCCATGATTGGCAACGAGGAAAATACCAGGAATCTGTAGGGAAGGGCACCTTCAGACTAGAGCGGTTAGAAAAGTCTGTGTGTGGTGGCATCAGAAGATGTTCAGGCGGCGAAGGAGCGTTGCAAAGAATCGAATTGTGGAGATGGAGGAGAGGGAAGAGAAGGAACAGGAGGTGGATCAGTGTCCATTGAAGGTTTAGTCTCTGTAATATATTCTGAAATAGCATCAAGTGTTTCTGAATTCAAAGATGTTGTATGGGAGACAATATTGGAGATAGGAGGAGGAGGGTGAGTAAAGATTGGAACAGTAATGGACTGTACTAAAGTAGGGGGGGACGAAAGCGTGTTGGGAACTGGAGAAGTGTCGGAGGGGACAGAAGAGGCAGAAACCTGGGAGGCGGCAGAAAAGGGAGAGACTTGGGAGGGGACAGGGAAGGGAGGCACAGAACGAGGAGGGGGTTGAACCTCTACACTTGTAATAGAGCCAGTGAGAGGGGAAGAACCAGGTACAGAGACTGGAAAGGTAAAATGTGGGAGGTGGAAGGAGGGGGCAAAGAAGATTTGAGCAAAGGGGATTTTTTGGACTTCTGAGAAGTAGAGGGACGATTGGTAGGTGTCGTACGAGATCTTGTCGATACCAGGGCTTGTGAGTGAGAACTCGATGTCAGAACAGACTGAGGTGTTGAAGTAGGGACGTCTGAGCCCAGGACAGCAAAACAATTAGATACAGGAGTGACTATGGGAGGGGGTAACAACAGAGGAGGCTGCAGAAGATGGGACCCCAGAAGTGGGGGGACGTTTTGAAACACGAGAATAAGAAACACGGGGCAGTCTCCTTTGGAGGTGGAGATGAGAAACTGCCATAGCATAAGGGAGACCTTCTGCTTCTTTGAGGCAATGGATTTCATGCTCGTTTAAGTAGACCTGGCAACGGCGAGAGTATGAAGGGTGAGCCTCATGACAATTAAGGCAAGAGGGAGGTCGACTGCAAGACGTATTAGAATGGTCGTCGGCACCACAGACTGGGCATTCGGCTATAGATCTGCAATATTTTGCTGGGTGACCAAATTGCCAGCAATTTCTACACTGTTGTGGTGTAGGGATCACCTTTTGAACTTGTAACTGATGTCCTGCGACATAAACAGAGGACGGGAGTTCAAGGCTGTCAAAAGTTAATTAAGCCACATTGCAAGGGTATTGTCTCTGCCCGTGGGCAGGAAGGACATAACTGTCTACTTTGAGGATTGGGAGATCCTGGAGTTCCAGCTGTTCAAGAATGTCATTGCCACATGTCTGGAAATTCTGTTGGACTAGGGTATGGGGCAAAATGACAGTACCACTACAAGAATTGAGAGAATGATGTTTTCCAATAGTGATAGGAATAGTATCAATATGTGAAAGGAGAGAAAGATCATGAGCTTGGGTAGCATTCTGGACAGTGACGATGCGCATAACACTCTTGAGAGCATGAAATGAAATATCTCTACCAACATGGTGTAGGAGCGCTTTGCCAATACTATGGTCAGAAAGATAGGCAGTAGAAGTCAGTCATAAAGTAAAGAATTTAGTCCATTGTGTGGTCCGAAACTGAGTGTGGAGAGGGAGTGCATGATGTGTCGGTCTCTTCCGAGTAGAATGGGAAGATAACGAAGTAACATCATCAGGAGATTGTCGTTGGCATTTAGAAGTAGGACCAGAGTTGGTCTGATGTGGGACAGGCTGGCGATTCGAAAATTGCTGCACCTTAGAGGGAGAGGCCGGAAACATAGTCAAAGGAGGGCGGAGGTCAGACAAATCGGAGGAGTCAGTCGAGACCCCGGTACCTGAAACTGGTGATGAAACAGCACCAACAAGAGGTACAGGGGCATCAGGAGTGTCCACAGAGTGGTCAAAAAATGAGGCAGGGCCAGAACGGGGTTCGGTATCAGTAAGGGGCCCGGGGGTAGCAGGTTCATGGACTAGGGCTTCCATGGTTAGGTTACTTCTTTCTTTTTGTTTTTAAGAAGAAAAAAAGAAGAAAATAAAACAAAAAAAAAAAGAAAAAGGGGGAACGGGGAGGAATAGTTCCTAGGAGGAATGAAAGGGCCGGAAATCACCCTCCGCGCCCAAGAGGACCTCAACACCGCAAGTAATGCAGATGCGGCATGGAACCCATGCCATACCCTACCCTTCATGCCAGTAAACCAGCAATCCAGGATGGCAACCTCACATCTACCGAGCTACCTCGGTGGACAAAAGAGAGGGCAGCCGGATATTTCCCACAAAGCATACCTCCTTTGGCAACCACTCCCGGAATCCGAAAGGAGGCCTCCAGAGATACACCCGTCGCCCAAAGACACCCAAAGCCATCCCCCGGAAGACCGGAGAGGGAACGGGATATCCCCAGGCGATCCAGATTCCACGGCAAACTACACCGCCAAGAACCTCAACAGAATGGGATTGACCCCGGTACCCTTCACCTACCTAGGAACCAGTAGGCCTGTGGGAAGAATCCCAAAGGTCAAAAAGAGGAAGGGAATAAGGGAGGGACAGGGGGGGGGGGAGGAGGAAAGGAAAAAGAGAGGATGGGATAGGGAAGGGGGGATTGAGGGGTAATGAGGTTCGGTCTGAGGAAGGAGACCAACAGGTCTAATTCCTCAGACCAAGAACCTCTTCACCACGTCAAGGAGCCCCCCCTTGAAGAGGAATAATTATAATAATTCCCTTGTAAATTATGGCTCCAAGATTGAGGGAAAAGGGATCGTTTTCCATCTCATTCCATTGAGGATCTTGGTGATGATGTTTGCCACTAGAAGGACCATCTAGGTAGGTGCTGAGCTACTCTCCGGAGTTCTGGCAGGTGGTCCTGTGTCCTCAGAAGTGTTTTTCCTTTTTTGGGTTCAAAGTTTATTCCCTATAATGATTACAATGTTGAATTTACAGAATTTGGTTGTTGTGTGGTTTACATGTAGTTAAATAATGATTACAGAGTGTACCACTAGAACGCCTAGCATGGCTAGGCATTTCGGGCAGACTTAGTTTAATTCTTTATTTTAAAATATTACAAATTATGAGGTAAGTTGGTATTATGGCTAAGTGTGAATCACCAGGTGGTATTCGTGTAGTTAGTTGATGGGGTTTATCAGGGAGATAAGATGTTTTCTAATGGTAGTTTTGAAGGTGATGAATGTGTCTGCAGTTCTAGAGTTCTCAGGTAGGGTGTTCCAGATTTTAGGGCCTTTGACATACATTGAATTTTTGTAAAGGTTTAGTCGGACATGGAGAATGTCGTAGAGATGTTTGTGTCTGATGTTATGCCTGTGGGTTCTGTCACAACTATCAAGAAAGCATTTTAGGTCAAGGTTGATATTGGAGTTTAAGGTCCTGTAGATGTAGATTGCACAGTAGTAAGTGTGGATGTACTGAACAGGGAGTAAGTTTAGATCTATGAAGAGTGGGGGGTGTGTTGCCAGGGATGGGATTTAGTGATTATTCTTACTGCAGCTTTTTGTTGGGTTATTATTGGCTTTAGGTGTGTTGCTGCAGTTGATCCCCAAGCACAAATAGCATAGGTGAGGTATGGATAAATAAGTGAGTGGTATAGTGTGAGAAGGGCATTTTGCGGCACATAGTATCGTATCTTGGAGAGGATCCCAACTGTTTTGGATACTTTTTTGGTTATGTGTTGGATATGGGTGCTGAAATTCAGGTTGTTGTCAAGGTATAGGCCTAGGAATTTGCCCTCATTATGTCTGGTAATTAGAGTGTTGTCAATCTTAATGTTAATTTGTGCATCTCCTGCTCTGCTACCACACATAATATAGTAGGTTTTGTCAGTGTTAAGCGTAAGTTTATTGGCTGTCATCCAAGTCAATATTTTGATCAGCTCCTCGTTAACAATGGTGTTGAGGGTGCTTGCGCAAGATTAGGGTGAGAGATGACATAAGTCGTGTCATCAGCAAAGAGAATGGGTTTCAGGTGTTGGGATACGTTTGGAAGATCATTAATGTATATGAGGAAGAGCAGGGGACCAAGGACACTTCCCTGCGGAACTCCAGTATCAAGTGGCCGTGTTGTTGATGCTGTGTCTTTAATGGGAACATACTGATACCTATTAGTAAGGTAAGATTTGAAATAAGCAAGCGCATGGCCTCTTATACCGTAATGGTCAAGTTTGTGGAGTAGGATGTCGTGGTCTACTGTGTCAAAAGCTTTTCTTAGGTCAATAAAAATTCCTAGTGGATATTCCTTATTCTCCAATGCTGTGTAAAGCAGATCTAGCATTTTTATGATTGCATCATTAGTGCTTTTATTTTTCCTAAATCCAAATTGGCAGGGGTTGAGTATGTTTTGTGCTGTTATAAATGAATATAGTCTCCTGTGCATGAGTTTCTCAAAGATTTTGGATAGCAATGGTAAGTTTGATATTGGCCTATAGTTGTTTAAGTCTGTAGGGTCACCACCTTTATGTATTGGTGTAACCCTTGCCATCTTGAGTAGTTTCGGGAAGGTGCTAGTTTCTAGTGACTTGTTAAAAAGTAATGAAATAGCATGCGAAAGGATATGGGTCGCTCGCTTGTACAGTAATGGTGGGACATTAGACAGATTCCCTGAGTTGTTTTTAAGTGACTTTATAATCTCGGTGACTTCCAAGGGCTCAGTTGGTGCAAGATAGAAGGAATTTGGGAAATTCCCATCTAGGTAGTCCCCGGCATGGGCATTAGTATGTGGGATTTTATTGGCGAGATTAGATCCTATGGTTGAGAAGAAGTCGTTTATCTTGTTAGCTGTGTCAGTGGGATGTAGTGGTGTTTCATTAGGTTTAGTTAGGACAATATTCTTGTTTTTTTCAGTTTGTGGGTCCCTAGAATCTTAAGAGTGTTTTCCAGGTATTTTTTATATCTCCTCTAGTGTCTGTGAATCTACTGGAATAGTATAGTTGTTTGGCTTTCTTTATTACTTTGGTGAGAACTGATGAATAGTGTTTAAGAATATCTTTGTGTATTAAGCCCTGTCTATATTGCTTTTCATATTGGTGTTTCTTGTCAATGAATTTCAGAATGGTGCTGGTTAGCCATGGGCAACCAAGCCGTTTGTTTGTGATCTGTTTCGTTTTTATAGGACAATGTTTGTTGTATAGTCTAAGTAATTTGTTAAGAAAAATGTCTGTCCAGTCATCAATACCATTGGCCTTGGAGAATTCTGTAGGCCAGTCAACAATCTCTAGGTCAGTTGTGAACTTCCTTATTGAGGCCTTGTCATGGAGTCTAAATGAGACTTTGTTGTATTCAAGTGGTGGTTTATTAATGTTTGTCAGGAGGAAGGTAGGGTAGTGGTCTGTAGTGCTATCTGTGATTATCCCTGATTTAAGGGGGGCTAGTATATTGGTCCATATGTGGTCTATTATGGTTGCCTTGGTGGCAGACAGCTGACACGTCGAAAAAAAAAAAAAATTTTTAGCACGCCAGCTGTTCCCCACCAAGGCAGGGTGACCCAAAAAGAAAGAAAAACCCAAAATGAAAGAAAAAACTTTCATCATCATTAATACATAATCACTGTCTTTGCAGAGGCGCTCAGCTACAACAGTCTAGATGTCACTACAAACAGCCTATATCCCAAACCCCTCCTTTCAAGTGCAGGCATTGTATTTCTCACCTCCAGGACTCCAGTCTGGCTAACCAGTTTCCCTGAATTCCTTCACAAATTACCCTGCTCACATTACAACAGATCGTCAGGTCCCAAAGACCATTCATCTTCATTCACTCCTATCTAATGTGCTCACACACACTTGCTGGAAGCCCACTTTACCAGGTATACTCAGTAAACCTATTCCCCTATAGTTTTCATAATCTATTTTGTCCCCCCTTCCTTTTATATAAAGGAACTATACATGCTCTCTGCCAGTCCCTAGGTATCTTCCACTTGTACATTTTTTTTTTATATTATTAACACATCGGCAGATTCCCACCAAGGCAGGGTGGCCCAAAAAAGGAAAACTTTCATCATTCACTCCATCACTGTCTTGCTACAGGGGTGCTTTACACTACAGTTATAAAACTGCAACAGTAACACCCCTCCTTCAGAGTGTAGACACAGTACATACTTCCCATATCCAGGACTCCAGTCCAGCCTGCCGGTTTCCCTGAATCCCTTCATAAGTGTTACTTTGCTCACACTCCAACAGCACGTCAAGTATTAAAAACTTTTTGTCATTCACTACTATCAATTACACTCACACATGCTTGCTGTAAGTCCAAGCCCCTCGCACACAAAACCTCTTTCACCCTCCCCCTCCAACGTTTCCTCGGCTGACCCCTACCCAGCCTTCCTTCCACTACAGATTTATACACTCGAAGTCATTCCGTTTTGTTCCATTCTCTTTACATGTCTGAACCACCTCAGCAAACCCTCCTCACCCCTCTGGATAATAGTTTTGTTAATCCCGCACCTCCTCCTAATTTCCAAACTACGAATTCTCTGCATTATGTTCACACAACACATTGCCCTCAGACATGACATCTCCACTCCCTCCATCCTTCTCGTCGTTGCAACATTCTTCACACATGCTTCACACCCATATAGAAGTGTTGATATAACTATATTCTCATACTCCTCTTTGCTTCCATGGACAAAGTTCTTTGTCTCCACAGACTCATCAGTGTACCACTCACCCTTTTTCCCTCATCAATTCTATGATTCACCTCATCCTTCATAGACGCATCTGCTGACACGTCAACTCCTAAATAACTGAATATATTCACCTCCTCCATACTCTCTCCCTCCAATCTGATATCCAATCTTTCATCACCTAATCTTTTTGCTCTGATCACCTTACTCTTTCCTATATTCACTTTCAATTTTCTTCTTTTACATACCCTACCAAATTCATCCACCAACCTCTGCAACTTCTCTTCAGAATCTCCTAAAAGCACAGTGTCATCAGCAAAGAGCAACCGTGACAACTCCCACTTTGTGTTAGATTCTTTATCTTTTAACTCCACACCTCTTGCCAAGACCCTTGCATTCACTTCTCTTACAACCCCATCTATAAATATATTGAACAACCATGGTGACATCACACATCCTTGTCTAAGGTCTACATTTACTGGGAAATAATCTCCCTCTCTCCTACGTACTCTAACCTGAGCCTCACTACTCTTGTAAAAATTCTTCACTGCTTTCAGTAACCTACCTCCTACACCATACACCTGCAACATCTGCCACATTGCCCCCTCTATCCATCCTGTCATATGCCTTTTCCAAATCCATAAATGCCACAAAACTCTTTACCTTTATCTAAATACTGTTCACCTATATGTTTCACTGTAAACACTTGGTCTAAACACCTACCTTTCCTAAGGCCTCCTTGTTCATCTATCCTACTCTCTGTCTTGCTCTTAATTTTTTCAATAATGACTATCATACACTTTATCAGGTATACTCAAAAGACTTATTCCCCTATAATTTTTGCACTCTCTTTTGTCCCCCTTGCCTTTCTACAAAGGAACTACGTATGCATGCTCTCTGCCAATCCCTAGGTACCTTACCCTCTTCCATACATTTATTAAATAATAGTACCAACCACTCCAAAACTATACCCCAACCTGCTTTTAACATTTCTATCTTTATCCCATCAATCCCAGCTGCCTTACCCCCTTTCATTCTACCCACTGCCTCACGAACTTCCCCCACATTCACAAGTGGCTCTTCCTCACTCCTACAAGATGTTATTCCTCCTTGCCCAATACACAAAATCACAGCTTCCCTATCTTCAACATTTAACAATTCCTCAAAATATTCCCTCCATTTTCCCAATATCTCTAACTCTCCATTTAATAACTCTCCTCTCCTATTTTTAACTGTCAGATCCATTTGTTCCCTAGGCTTCCTCAACTTATTAATCTCGCTCCTAAACTTTTTCTTATTTACAAGAAAATTTGTTGATATCATCTCACCCACTCTCTCATTTGCTTTCTTTTAACATTGCTTCACCACTCTCTTAACCTCTATCTTTTTCTCTCCATATACTACTCTTCCATTCTACTTTGTAAAAACCTCTCATGCTAACTTTTTCTCCCTTACCACTGTCTTTACATCATTACACCAATAGCTCTTCTTCCCTCCTGCACCCACTTTCCTGTAACCACAAACTTCTACTGAAGACTAACACTACATACTTAAACCTACCCCATACATCTTTGACCCCATTACCTAAACTCTCACTAGCCCATCTATCCTCAGTAGTTGTTTATATCTTACTCTAACTGCCTCCTCTTTTAGTTTATAAACCTTCACCTCCAACTTGCTGCTTCTATATTCCTTGTATCCCATCTACCTTTTACTCTCACTGTAGCTACAACTAAAAAGTGATCTGATATATCTGTGGCCCCTCTCTTAATACGTACATCCTGAAGTCTACTCAACATGTTTTTATCAACCAATACGTAGTTCAACAAACTATTGTCATTATGCCCTACATCATATCTTGTATACTTATTTGTCCTCTTTTTCTTAAAATATTTATTACCTGTAACTAAACCCCTTTCTATGCAAAGTTCAATCAAATGCTCCCCATTATCATTTACACCTGGCACCCCAAACTTACCTTCCACACCCTCTCTACAAGTTTCTCCTACTTTAGTATTCGGGTCCCCTACCACAATTACTCTCTCACTTGGTTCAAAGGTACCAATACATTCGCTTAACATCTCCCAAAATCTCTCTCTCCCTCCTCTACACTCTCTTCTCCAGTGTATACACGCTTATTATGACCCACTTTTCGCATCTGACCCTTATTTTAATCCACATAGTCCTTGAATTTACACATTTATATTCCCTCTTCTCCTTTCTTAAATGACCCTTCAACATTATTGTTACCCCTTCCTTAGCTCTAACTCTCTCAGATACTCCTGACTTAATCCCATTTATTTCTCCCCATTGAAACTCCTACCCCCTTCAGCTTTGTTTTGCTTAGGGCCAAGACATCCAACTTCTTTTAATTCATAACATTAGCAATCGCCTCTTTCTTATCATCTGCACTACATCCACGCACATTCAAGCATCCCAGTTTTATAAGTTTTTCTTCTCTTTTTTAGTAAATATATACAGGAGAAGGGGTTACTAGCCCATTGCTCCCGGCATTTTAGTCGCCTCATATGACACGCATGGCTTATGGAGGAAGATTCTTTTCCACTTTCCCATGGACAATAGAGGAAATAAACAAGAACAAGAGCTATTAAGAAAAAGAAGAAAAAAGCCTTGACGTGTGTATGTATATACACACATCAAGGTCACACTACACAGGCATGTACATGCCTGTGTAGTGTGACCTGAGTGTAAGTAGAAGTAGCAAGATATACCTGTTATCCAGCATGTTTATGAGACAGAAAAAAGACACCAGCAATCCTACCATCACGTAAAACAGTTACAGGTTTCTGTTTCAGTCACCTGGCAGGATGGTAGTACCTCCCTGGGTGGTTGCTGTCTACCAACCTACTACCTACATTTACTGAATAAAAATACTAACCACTCCAACACTATATCCTCCTCTGCTTTTAACATTTCTTTCATGATCCTGTCACTTTCAGCTGCTTTACCCCCTTTCATTTTACGTAATGCCTTACGCACTTCCCCCACACTCACATCCGGCTTTTCTTCACTTTAAAAGATGTTATACCTCCCTGGCCAGTGCATTTTTAAAACTATCCCACCCCTCTTCAACCCTCACACTACCTATACTTGCACTAGCCCACCTTTCTGCCAATAGTTGCTTATATACCTAACTTCCTCCTCCCTTAGTTTATTGGCTTTCACATCTCTCTCACTTGCTGTTGCCATTTTCCATTTGCCCCATCTACCTCTTACTGTAGCTACAACTATATAATGATCCAATATATCTGTTGCCCCTCTATAAACATGCACACCCTGAAGCTATCCATCAACCTTTTACCCCTCAATACATAATCTATCAAACTACTCTCATTGCATGCTACATCATATCTTGTATACCTATTTATCCTCTTTTTCATAAAATATGTATTACTTATTACCAAACCTCTTTCTAAACATAGTTCAATTAACCCTTTCAGGGTCTGTGCCGTAGTTTTAAGGCTTTGCGTTGAGGGTCCAAACCGTAGAACTATGCCAGAATTCTAGCGGTGTTGAATTTAGCATGAGAAGGCTGGTAGACCTACATCTAAGAGAATGGGTCTGCGTGGTGTGTGCGCACCATAAACAAAAATTCTAGGCACCCGCATGGCATTGTGGGAATGTCGCCTCAGTAAGCTTTGTTCACCAAGCCTCGCGGCAAGGCAGCTCTCACTCTGAGGCAAACTGGGACTCTCCTCTTCCTATCTGATCGTTCTGACTCTGATGGAAGTGGAAAAGAAGAGGAATTCTAAGGCTTTGATCGATTAGTGAACAAAAGCAATGGCCAGGATATCGAAAATAGTGCAGAAAATCCTGACTATCCTCAACCTTCTACCTCTAGTGTGGGCATGTCTCAGTCATATTCAGTTGTACCTCGTCGCAAGAGAAAACTAATATTTTCGTGTGGCCAGGCTTCAGACTTGAGTAATGATGATAGTGATGTGGACTTTGATTTTATTGCTCTTGATGATCATTTGAGTAGTGATAGTGACGAATCATATTCACCAGTGAAGCGTCGGCATATACGTACACCGCTGCATGTGCTCAGGTAGTGTTCCCTATGCAGTGCCAAGGGGATGGAGTACATCCCGTGGCCCTACACCAGGAAAAGACAGTGAAAGTGGCGATGATGTTGCTGCATTTGGCATGGATAGACCACAGGCATCAGTAGGTGGTGGTATTGGTGGTGATAGTGGTGGTGGTAGTGCCATGGCCATGCATGACTCACCAGCCCATGCTGGGACCCATGCCGCTGACTCATCAGATCCAGGACAAAGCGGGGCGTCATCCACCACCACACCACAACCAGCTTATCATGTCCAGTATCCACCAGCAAACTGCATCTGGGATTGGCAGCAAAATTCCAGTTTTGTTCCCAAGCTCCATCAGTTTGATGACTCTCAAAGTGGACTCCTACCAGCTTGTTCCCTTGGAAACACTGCATATGAACTGGAATTCTTTGAACTATTCTTTGACCAGCCCTTGTTAGAAATTATTGTCAGGGAATGTAACAAGTATTTTGAGTACACAATGGCAAATACAATCATATCACCACAGTCAAGACTACACCAGGGGAGAGAGACAACTGTGGCTGAAATGTATTTGCTTTTTGCAACAATAATGTTTATGCCTCATGTCTATAAGCATAATATAAAATAATACTGGTCCACAGATCGGCTAATTTGTATCCCGGCCTTCAGTGAAATCATCCCAGTGAACAGGTTTATTTTACTGTTACGTATATTGCACTTCTCTGACAAAACCAGGCTTGACAGAAGTGACAGGTTAAACAAGATTAGAAATGTTTTTATGTATCTGAAACAAAAGTTCAACATGTACTTACATCCATTCAAGAATCTTGTAATTGACGAGTCTTTGATTCTGTTCAAAGGTAGACTGTTGTTCAAGCAGTATATACCGAGCAAGAGGAACCACTTTGGTACAAAACTGTTTGTACTCTGTGACTGTGACAGTGGCCTGGTATTGGATGTAACTGTATACATGGGAAGTAAAACACTGAAAGATACCAGAATGTTATTGGGTATCTCAGGTGACGTAGTGAGAAACACAATGGCACCTTATCTTGGTAGCGGCATACATTATATACTGATAAATGGTACACAAGCCCTTTACTTGGAGATTTCTTGCAAGTGAACATGACAGATGTGTGTGTCACAGTGCATTCTAATCGTAAACATATGCCTAGGCTCAACGCAAGCACTCGTGGTGGTGAGGTGCAGGTGTTTACTGCCAATGACATGGCATTACGGTGGCATGACAAACGAGATGTCACATTGTTGACAACCATTCACCCTAACGAAATGAAAGACAGTGGCAAAGTTGATAGAGTGACTAATGAATGTATTCTAAAACCAATAACAGTGATTGATTATGCACAAAACATATGTTTGCTTGACAAATGTGACATGTAGATTGGCTTTGTCGATTGTGTTCGTAAGAATTACAAGTGGTACATGAAACTTTTCTTCCATCTCATGGGCATTTCAGTGCTCAATGCATATAATATGTACCAAATAAAGACCAGCAACAGACCACCGTATGGTGAATTTTGTTTGTTGTCAGACAACTCATAATGCACCAGGTAACACCACCTGCTATACAAAACTGCACTCCAACTCCTCAGGAAATACCCAAGAGTTTGAGGAGGGAAGGTGATCACTTCCTAATACAGCTTCCTGCAACTAAGAAGAAATGGGCTCAGAAGAGATGTGTTGTCTGTGCACAAACAAAACGACGGCAACAAAGATGCAAAGACACTCGGTTTATGTGTGAGGAATGTAAGGTACCTCTGTGCATGATACCTTGTTTCAAGGACTTCCACAGACTGCAGCAGTTCTAGAAACATGTCCAGTGACTGTACATATGTAAACATATAATAGAACATTAGTAATATATGTACAATATTTGTGCATGTTTATTGTTGTAAACAATACTGGTAAACAATATTATAATAATAACTTTAGTGCAGTTATTGTGTTCAATACAGTGAGTGTATATATACAGTGGACCCCCGGTATTCGATGGCATTGGTATTCGATAAATCCGGTATTCGATGCATTTTATCGCAAAAATTTTGCCTCGGTATCCGACCGAAAACACGGTATTCGATGTGATTCGTACGAGACGTGTCCACGTGTGGCCTGAACTGCCCTGTGTGTGCCAGTGTTTACAAGCCAGCCAGTGTGTGCGCATCTAAGGATACATTCAGTACATTCCTCATTATCACTGTTTTTGGTGCTTGTTTCTGCAAAATAAGTCACCATGGGCCCCAAGAAAGCTTCTAGTGCCAACCCTTCGAGAAAAAAGGTGCTAATGGCTATTGAAATGAAGAAAGAGATAATTACAAAGTACGAAAGTGGAGTGCGTGTGTCGGAGCTGGTCAGGTTGTATAGTAAACCTCAATCAACCATCTCTACTATAGTGACCAGGAAAACGGCAATCAAGGAAGCTGTTCTTGCAAAAGGTGCAACTGTGATTACGAAACAGCGACCGCAAGTGTTAGAAAATGTTGAGAGACTGTTATTGGTGTGGATAAATGAAAAACAGATAGCAGGAGATAGCATCTCTCAAGCGATCATTTGTGAAAAGGCTAGGCAGGTGCATGACGATTTGGTAAAGAAATTGCCTGCAACTAGTGCTGATGTGAGTGAATTTAAGGCCAGCAAAGGTTGGTTTGGAAGATTTAAGAATCGTAGTGGCATACTTAGTGTGATTAGCCATGGTGAGGCTGCCAGTTCGGACCAAAAAGCGGCTGAAAAATATGTGAGGGAATTCAAGGATTACACAGACAGTGAAGAATTTAAACCTGAACAAGTGTTTAATTGCGACAAAACAGGCCTGTTTTGGAAGAAAATGCCAAGCAGGACCTACATTACTCAGGAGGAAAAGGCACTCCCAGGACATAAGCCTATGAAAGACAGGCTTACTCTGTTGATGTGTGCCAATGCTAGTGGTGATTGCAAAGTGAAGCCTTTATTGGTGTATCACTCTGAAACTCCCAGAGTGTTCAGGAAAAACAATGTCCTCAAAGCTAATTTGTGTGTGCTGTGGAGGGCAAACAGTAAGACATGGGTCACTAGGGACTTTTTCTATGACTGGTTACACCATGCATTTGCTCCCACTGTGAAAAATTACCTAATTGAAAAGAAATTAGACCTTAAGTGCCTCTTGGTATTAGACAATGCCCCTGGTCATCCTACAGACTTGGCAGAGCGACTTTCTGGGGACATGAGCTTCATTAAGGTCAAGTTTTTGCCTCCTAACACCACTCCTCTCCTGCAGCCCATGGACCAGCAGGTCATTTCCAACTTCAAGAAACTGTACACAAATGCTATGTTTCAAAAGTGCTTTATAGTGACCACAGAAACTCAACTGACTCTAAAAGAGTTTTGGAAGGATCACTTTAATATCCTCAATTGTATAAACCTTATAGGTATGGCTTGGGAGGGAGTGACTAAGAGGACCTTGAACTCTGCTTGGAAAAAACTGTGGCCAGAATGTGTAGACAAAACGGATTTTAAAGGATTTGAGGCTAACCCTGAGAAGCTATGCCAGTTGAGGAATCCATTCTGGCATTGGGGAAGTCCTTGGGGTTGGAGGTTAGTGGGGAGGATGTGGAAGAGTTGGTGGAGGAGGACAATGAAGAACTAACCACTGATGAGCTGCTAGATCATCTTCAACAGCAAGAGGCCAGACCTGAGGAAACTGCTTCGGAGGAGGGGAGAGAGAAATTGAAGAAGTTGCCTACTTCAAAGATTAAGGAAATGTGTGCAATGTGGCTTAAAGTGCAAACCTTTTTTGATGACAATCACCCTAACACAGTTATTGCAAGCCGTGCTGGTGACTATTACACTGACAATGTTGTGAAACACTTTAGGAATGTCATAAAGGAACGGGAGGTACAGGCCACTATGGACAGATATGTTGTGCGACAGAAGTCCAGTGACTCTCAAGCTGGTCCTAGTGGCATTAAAAGAAGAAGGGAAGTAACCCCAGAAAAGGACTTGCTACCTCAAGTCCTAATGGAAGGGGATTCCCCTTCTAAACACTAACACCTCTCCCCTCCCATCAATCACCACCAGATCTTCATTAAAGGTAAGTGTCAATTATTCTATTGTTATTGTTATTGTAATTATTCTATTGCATTAAACTTAATATTTCATGTGGTAAAATTTTTTTTTTTCATACTTTTGGGTGTCTTGCATGGATTAATTTGATTTACATTATTTCTTAAGAGGAAAATTGATTCGCTTTTCGATATTTTCGGTATTCGATGAGCTCTCAGGAATGGATTAATATTGAATACCGGGGGTCCACTGTATACATTATATACAGTGTTGGTCTCACAGGCCACAAATGTTAATAGAAAAAAAAAAATTAGAAAAGAAAAAAGTATAAAAAAAAAAAAACGTAAAATAAAGAAATGTGATTTTGCGGAAGTCGCTGATGTTGCCGCCACCCGGTCATTTTGGGTCAATTTCATGCCTCTATACATGTATCTCGGTAAGTACTGATCAGAATTTATTTTTTGTTTTATTACCTTCACAAAATTATCTTTAATTCTGTAATAAAAAAATTATTTTTTTTTGTTTTTCAAAACTTCTTGGACACTGGGGCACCCACTGGAATTTTGCCTCTGGACCCTGAAAGGATTAAAGGTCCATCATTTTCATTTACCTACTACACCCTCCACAACAGTTTTACCCACTAGCATTTAGGCCTCCAACTAAAAGTACTCTCTCACTTGGTTCAAAACTCCTCACACACTCACTCAACATTTCCCAAAATCACTTTTTCTCCTTTACACTTTTCTCCAGCTGCATAAACACTTACTATAACCCATTTTTCACATTTAACCCTTATTTTACTCCACATAATCCTTGAATTTATACATTTATATTCCCTCTTTTTTCCTGCTGTAACTTATCTTTCAACATTATTGCTACTCCTTCCTTAGCTCTAACTATTAGAAACCCTTACCCTAGTCCTATTTATTTCTCCCCACTTAAACTCTCCTACATTGTACTTCCCACCTCTAAGACTCAAGTCTGGCTAACTGGTTTCCCTGAATCCCCCTTCACAAAATATTACCCTGCTCACACTCCAACAGCTCGTTTGGTCCCAAAAACCATTCATCTCCATTTACTCCTAACACGCTCGCACATGCCTGCTTCATGTCCAGGCCCCTTGCACACAAAACCTCTTCTACCCCCCTCCCTCCATTCTTTCCTAGGATGACCCCTACTCCCCTCCACTACAGATTTATGCACCCTCCAAGTCAACCTATTTTGCTCCATCCTCTAAATGACCAAACCACCTCAACATCCCCTCTTCAGCTCTCTGAATAATACTTTTAGTAACTACCTCCTAATTTCCACACTACAAAGTCTCTAGAGAGAACACTACCCTGTGGCACTAACAACTGCAGGCCGAGTAGTTGAGATAATGCTATTTTTGTAGACATGCTGGTGTCTATGCTAAGATTTTAGGTATTCAAGGGAATGCCCTCTGATCCTGTAATGTTCAAGTTTAAGGTGCAAGATTGGTGTAATGATAGGGTAAAGGGTGTGATAAGGGAGAAAAAGTTTCCTTGTAAGAGGTTTTTACAAAGCAGAAGTGATATAAGAAGGGGGAGTATATGGAGAGTAGAAGAGTGGTGAGGGAGTACAAATGGAGAGCAAATGATCAAGTGGATGAGGTGCTGTCAACAAATTTTGCTGAGAACAAGAAAAAGTTTAAGATAAATAGATTAAGAAAGCCTAGGGAACAAATGGACCTGACAGTTAAAAAAGAGAGTAGGGGAGTTCATAAATTGGGAAGATGGCGGGAATATTTTGAGGAACTGTTAAATATTGATGAAGAGAGGGAGGCAGCAATTTCATGCACTGGCCAGAAAGGTATAACATCATTTAGGAGTGAAGAGTCAGATCTGAGTGTGGGGGGGGGGAGGTGTGTGAGGCACTGGGTACAATGAAAGGGAGTAAAGCAGCTGGAACCGATAGGATCATGGCAGAAATGTTAAAAGTGATGGCGGGGTATTATAGATTAGGAGTGGTTGGTCCTTTTGTTCAATAAATGTATGAGAGAGAGGAAGGTACCTAGGGACTGGCAGAAAGCATGCATAGTTCCTTTATATAAAGGGAAGGGGGACAAAAGAAAGTGTAAAAATTATAGGGAAATAAGCCTACCGAGTATACCTGATACAGCGTATGGTAGGGTTATTATTGAGAAAGTTAGAGGCAAGATGGAGTGCAGGATCGCAGATGAGCACGGAGGCTTTAGAACGGGTAGGGGATGTGTAGACCAAATATTTACATTGAAGCATAAAAGTGAACATATTTAAAGGCAGGGAAGTTATCATTGCTTTTGTGGATTTAAAAAAAGGCCTATGCTAGGGTGGATAGGGAAGCAATGTGGCAAGTGTATGGAATAAATGGTAAGTTACTAAATGCTGAAGAGATTTTATGACGATGGTGAGCCTCGGGTTAGGATGTGTAGGAAGGAGGTTACTTTCCAGTAAAAGTAGGTCTTAGAAAGGGATGTGTAATATCACCATGGTTGATTACATATTTATAAATGGGGTTGTAAAGGAAGTAAATGCTAGGGTGCTGGGAAGAGGCATGGGATTAAATTATGTATGTGGATTCACATACAAAATGGGAGTTGACACAGTTATTTTTTGCTGAAGATACTGTGGTTTTGGGAGATTGTGAAGAGAAGTTGCAAAGATTAGTGAATAAGTTTGGGAGTGTGTGTAAAGGAAGAAAGTTGAAAGTGAACAATATAAGAGTAAGGTGGTGAGGGTATCAATGATTTAGATATGGAAATTTGTATATTAGATTGGAGGGAGGGAGTATGGAAAAAGATGTGTTTGGATATTTGGGAGTAGACTTGTCAGCAGATGGGTTTATGAAGGAATTGAAGGAAAAAAGGTGGGTGGTACATTGAGATATCTGTGGAGACAAGGAATATTATCCATGGAGGCAAAGAAGGGAATGTATGAGAGTATAGTGGTACAGGTCCTCCATCAGAAATCCGGCATCATTGGGACCTGTAGTGTGCTGGATTACTGAGTTTGCTGGATTACAGATTGGTTAGGTTAGAATACACTTAATAAAATTAACCAACCTGACTTACACAAAGTTCATTGAACATCGGCAAAAATCGAACATTTCCGCTACTTTGAGCTCAATTTCAAGGTACTTTTCATAATGAAAGCAATCAAAATCATGTCTATTTCTGTAATATATCTTCCATTCTATCAAATGAGTCCAAAAAAATGAGAAAACAACCATAAAAACCATACGAAAATATACTGCAAAGAGGCGGCTAATGGCTGAGAAGTGAACTCCCTTATTTATCGTCCGTCTTTTTTATTTTTGTTGTACGTTAAGAAGCATCTCTCCATCATACATTGCCCAAGTTTCAATGAGATAGACCAACAAACAACCGAGAAAAAAAAATATTTACCAAAAATCATATATGGCAAGCCCAAGCCAGGTACTGGAAATAAGTCACTTTGTCTGACTTTTCTGGGTTATCCCAGGTTCTCTATACATACACTGCTATGTATGATAATCTATGTAACTTTATTTGTGTATACCTGAATAAACTTATTTACTTCTAGTCTGTCAACTGAGTACAAGAAACCACCCATTCACTTATTTCAACTACCCAATAAAGTGGTCAGAAATTGGCAATTTGGCCAATTTCACACAAATTTCAACAGATGCCAATTTCAAAATAGGGTCCAGAATAAACAATGCAGACATTCCTGGCACTAAAATAACATTTTCTGTTCATTAGTCATGGCTACAGGCCCCTCTTATATTACTCTTGCTTACCATTTGTAATTTTTATTCACAAAAAATAGAAGATTTACAATGACTACACTGTTAAGGAGGGGTTTGGGATATTTGCTGTTTGGAGTGACATCTGAACTGTCATATCTGCATGTCTCTGTAAAGACAGTGATTATGTGTGAATGATGGTGTTTGTTTTTTGGGTCACCCTGCCTCAGTGGGAGATGGCACATTGTTATTCTCATGCTATTGCAGTGTACACCAGTGGTCTTATATCCCTTGATGGTGTTGGGTATGCAGCAGTTTTTCCTGACAAAATCATCCAAGGTCATTTAGAATTGACCAAGTTGCATGCTGTTCTCATTGACATTATACATACTGAGTCGATGTCTTCATCATTTTTAGACATTTCAGACTCCCATAATGCATTATAGACTTTTCAGAAATTTGATTCCTCTTATCTCGGTGTCATACATATACTATTTTGGTTGTGCCACATTTCTAGTAAACAAACATTTTTTGCTGGGTCCCTGGACGTGTTGATGCTCAGGGTAATGAACAAGTAAATTCAGCCACTCAGTTGGCTGTTCGTGGCCTCTCAATTTTGTATAGGGGTATTCCTTTCTTGGACTATTTTTCAGTAACATCTCAGCAACTTCACAACCACTGGCAATAAGGGTGGTCCAAGTTGGTCTACAATAAATTACTTTGTCAAACCATGTTGAGTTTCTGGACCTCTTATCACTATCATGTTTGGATAACTGCCCTCTTTCACCTACATACTGGCCATGTTTCTCATCCACACCTTATGGAAAAACGCCTGGCACTGCTCTTTGAGAATTTTCAGGTTGTAATGTTGGTTTACATCTTAATAGATTATCTTATCAGTGGGCATGCAGAATTCACTTCAGATGTCTCCACCAACCCAGCACACACTAACTGATTCTCTTGATGAAAGTCCTACTTCTGAAGCATTTTCACTCATTCCTAACCTCTACATACTTCTCCTCTAGCACATCCCTTCCTGCAGTGTTGCATCATCCTTTCACTGGCAGAAGCTCCCAAATTAAAACTATTCAGTGTTGGTATTTTTCAAAAAACATTTTTCTTTTTTCTGAAACAGAAATGACACCAAAAGTGAGAAATTTTATGGAAAATGTACAGAATTATGCAGGTGCAGAGTTAGCAGCCTGAATGCTATTTACACAGCAGCAATTCTGTCCACTTTGAGTTCTATTTTAAGCCAATTCCATTAGTCAATTTGACCAAATTCCTAGCTATTCTGCTAGTATGCCTTCTGTTTTATTGGTGGAGCACAAGAAACCACCTATTCATCAGTTATCAAAACTACCCTACAAAGTGGACAGAATTTGGAGATTTGGCCAATTTTACACAAAATTAAAAAAACACCAATTTTAAAATAGTCAATAATATTAAAACAATGTATACAATCCTCATACTAAACAACATTTCTTTTATTGACGGTTTACAGCATCCCAATAACTGAATCACGTTTATTAAAAACCCATAAAAGCAGACGGGGGGGTTGTTGTGGGGGCCTTACCAGTCTTCTGGAATATCAGCAAAAATCTAATATTTCCACTACTTTGAACTCAATTTCATGCTACATCCATTCCTGAAAGCAATCAAAATCATCTCTCAGTAGTATGTCTTCTATTCTATCAAATGATACCAAGAAGCAGTCAATAAAACCATAAAAACCATCCAAGAAAACACTTCAGTCACTATTTTAACCCTTAAACGGTCCAAACGTATATATACGTTTTTTCAACATTTGAAAGTATGTAAAAAAAATGTACATCTTTTTTTTTTTTACATTTGAAAATGTGTAAAAAAAAACTTTTATCTACTTTTTTTTTTGTTATACAGTGGACCCCCGCTTAACGATCACCTCCCAATGCGATCAATTATGTAAGTGTACAGTGAACCCCCGGTTAACGAACTTTTTTCATTCCAGAAGTATGTTCAGGTGCCAGTACTGACCGAATTTTTTCCCATAAGGAATATTGTGAAGTAGATTAGTCCATTTCAGACCCCCAAACATACACGTACAAACGCACTTACATAAATACACTTACATAATTGGTCGCATTTGGAGGTGATCGTTAAGCGGGGGTCCACTGTATTTATGTAAGTGCGTTTGTACGTGTATGTTTGGGGGTCTGAAATGGACTAATCTGCTTCACAATATTTCTTATGGGAACAAATTCGGTCAGTACTGGCACCTGAACATACTTCTGGAATGAAAAAATATCGTTAACCGGGGGTCCACTGTATTTGAAAATACGTAAAAAAAACATAGATCTACTTTGGAGCACTATGGATTTGAATGGCGATCTATTTGGACTGTTTAAGGGTTAAACTGTCCAAACGTAGATCTACATTTTTTCAACATTTGAAAGTATGTAAAAAACGTAGATCTTCTTTTCTTTTTTTTACATTTGAAAACGTGTAAAAAAAATTTGATCTTTTTTTTTTTGTTATATTTGAAAATATGTAAAAAAACATAGATCTACTTTTGGAGCACTACGCATGTGAACGTAAATTTGTTTGGACAGTTTAAGGGTTAAACCATGCACACAATTGCACTTGCTTTTTCCATCATGCACCACGTGGGGCAGGATTATTTTTTATACCACACACATTCACCGCACAGACCCATTCTTTCAAATCTAGGCCAAAATTCACCTCTCACAGCTTATCTGAATGAGCCAAGCTCGTGGTGTAGAACTACATCAGGGACCCTGGCCTCAGTGACGTTGTTCTACATGACAGACTATGAAAGGGTTAAAAACTAAAACTCAATACAAACTACAATTTTATAGTATTCAATGAACTAAGACTTTTTATAGAACAGGTTGATTTATTAATAAGAAAGTTAAACACCACAGAAACTCAGGGGAGTTTTCATACTGGTCTGCAGCATAATGCAACATGGATTATACCAATACCTACCTAGGTGCTTATGGAGATGGAGGTTACCTGACTGCATTCTAATAACTTATAATTGCACTTCCATCACAAAACTGTAGATTATCTTGCTGATGGCTTGATCTGTGGCTCATGCAGGCAAACTCAATCACTTCCACAATGCCAGATTTTCACATAATCCAGTCCGGATGGAATTACAATGTTTATCACAAAATGTCAGAGATTGGGGTTATGAGAATGTTTCTCATCAATGCTGTTTTCGGGAAATCTATCCTATTGTTTAAGTCACAAGCATGTGTTTATGCCACAATTTCTGAAACAGACTCTCTGTACTTTAATTTAAAATATAAGACTTAATACATACAGCTTTTTTTGCTTATCAGAGCAAGTGTGAGGAGGGGGTATGAGCAGGTCCTACTGATGCCCACTAATAACTTCCTCCTACATGCAGCCTGTAGGTGCTACTTTATGAAATCATGAGTGCATGTATAGGAACTGACCCTGTTGTAAAAGTGATTACAGTAATTTTTTTATTATTATTATTAACACACTGGCCATCTCCCACCAAGGCAGAGTGGCCATGGATTATGACATCTTTACCAACATCAATTCACCATCCTTGAAGGAAGAGGTAAATAATATAAGAAAACTGAATCATTTTTCTCAGTACCTGCAACCTCAGGAAAACTAATCAAGACTTACTGTGCATAGGACAATATAAATATGCATCTACTTCAAGAAAACCACCTTTAACCCTTTCAGGGTTTCGGCCGTACTAGTACGGCTTACGCCCCAGGGTTTTTAACGTACTAGTACGAGTAAATTCTAGCGCCCTCAAATCTAGTGAGAGAAAGCTGGTAGGCCTACATATGAAAGAATGGGTCTATGTGGTCAGTGTGCGCAGTATAAAAAAATCCTGCAGCACACAGTGCGTAATGAGAAAAAAAAAACTTTGACCGTGTTTTTGGATTAAAACAACGACTTTGCACTGTATTTTCGTATGGTATTTATTGTTGTATTCTAGTTTTCCTGGTCTCATTTTATAGAATGGAAGACATATTACAGAAATTGAGATGATTTTGACTGATTTTACAATGAAAAGTACCTTGAAATTGAGCTCAAAGTAGCAGAAATGTTCGATTTTTACCAAAGTTCGAAAGTAAACAAATTATGCTATGCGTCCAATACCCGTCAACTGGTGAGTATTACTAATATTCTTTCACAAGTGCACTGATATTATTTATACCATTACCAGGGCCTGTGGACCCTGAAAGAGTCCACAGGCCCTCTCAGAGACTTGTTCTCAGGGTCCCCCCAATTTAAAAAAAAAAAAAAAAAAAAAAAAAAAAAAAAAAAAAAAAAAAAAAAAAAAAAAAAAAAAAAAAAAAAAAAAAAAAAAAAAAACTTTCCCCGATCATAATGACACCAAAAGTATGAAATTTGATGAAAAACTTACGGAATTATGCTCTCGTGAAGTTAGCGGTCTCGACAATGTTTATGCATCGGCGATATTGCCCACTTTGAACCCTATTTTCAGCCATTTCCAGTGTACTAATCAACAAAAATCTTAACTATTTCGCTAGAACTCCATTTTTTCTATCGAATGAGTACAAGAAACCACCCATTTACCAATTTCAACTATCCAATACAGTGGTCAGAATTTAGCAATTTTGCCAATTTCACACAAATTTCAAAAGATGTCAATTTCCAAATAGGGTCCAGAATAAACAAGAAAGACATTCCTGGCACTAAAATTACAAGTTCTCTGTTCGTTAGTCACATCCCTAGGCCTCTCTTATATTTCTTTGGCTTTCCACTTTGAATTTTTATACTTACAAAAAATGGAAGATTTACTGTTATGCAGACTACTGCATTAGTGTAGAAATGGTATAAATAATATCAGCGCACTTATGAAAGAATATTAGACTCACCAGTTGATGTGTATTGGATGCCTGGCATGATTTGTTTACTTTTGAACTTTGGTAAAAATCGAACATTTCTGCTACTTTGAGCTCTATTTCAAGGTACTTTTTCTTGTAAAACCAGTCAAAATCATCTCAATTTCTGTAATATGTCTTCCATTCTATAAAATGAGACCAGGAAAACTAGAATACAACAATAAATACCATACGAAAATACAGTGCAAAGTCACTGTTTTAATCCAAACCACGGTGTTTTTTTTTTCTCATGCACTATGTGCCGCAGGATTTTTTTATACTGCGCACACTGACCACATAGACCCATTCTTTCATATGTAAGCCTACCAGCTTTCTCTCACTAGATTTGAGGGCACTAGAATTTAGGCGTACTAGCACGTCAAAAACCCTGGGGTGTAAGCCATACTAGTACGGCCGAAACCCTGAAAGTGTTAAGGGGGTTACCTTGATATTAAAGGACTTGATCAATGGAATTTAAGCTACTCTCTCCTTTCTTACTTTAATAAAACTGGATTACTTCCCATTCCTCAGACACTGTACGACCCATAGTGCTTCCCATGATTATTACTGTGATTACATTAGGGAGGGTTCATACCGAAGCTAGTCAATGAAAGGCAATTAGGTTTGATCTAAGGAAGGTGAATGTAGCTGAATTTCCTTGGATCATGACCTCTTCACTGCTATCAAAGAAACCCCTCCCCCTCCCCCTCCCTCCCATGAAGGGATCATGAATAACAATCCAAGAAAACTTTTCATATAAAGATTTAATAAATACATCCATTATTTGAATAAACTTTATTAGTGCTTAATAGTCATACCTGTGTTTTATAGCCTATGGCACAAAATATGTTATGAATTTTAATAATCTTCAAAACCAAGATCAATTACATATACCAAATCTCACATCTGACCAGACCTATAACATGAAAATATCCTTATGGATAAATGGTCTTCATTCACCCAAATTTTATTATTAGGAATGTAGTAAGCAAAGGTAAGTAAATAAACAATCTAAAAAGACTATAGGTAGCTGATACTGTTTAGGAACTGTTTAATTAAATGTACTAAAGATAATTTTCTTTAATTAAAGTTAACCAAAAGAACTAGCTCTTGCATTTTGATATGATCCACATTTCTATACAGTAACAGCGAGATGGATAGGAAATTTTTTCCTGTCCACATCTATTGTACACTGCAGAAATGTTGAATGCATTTATATCAAGTAACCAAATAATGTTTTATCTTAACTCCTGCTACTGGATGCACAAAACCTGATGTCAAATTTCCTCAAATGTAAACTTGGTACAGCAAGTAATGTAAATGAACTATTATCATCACAAATCAAGTTACAACTCCTATGGGTTTGGCACACTATTTTCACATGTAACAATATCAAAAAATCTACTGTGAATGTATTGTAGTTCTTAGGAAATTAGTGAAATCTGCATTGCAATCCATTCTCCTAAGACCTTAACTAATGTTGGTTATTACTATACTCAAGTCCATAGAAATGTCAACAGCAACTCAGATGTGAATATTGGTTTTGCAGTACAGTACACTGTATTCAGTTCCTTAATCCTTAGTGTAGTTTCTTGCTTTCTCTTTGATAATCAGTACAGTCTCACTCTTATACACTACTGTATTGTTATACATATAAATTATTCTTTCTTTCAACACACCGGCTGTATCCCACCGAAGCGGGGTGGCCCAAAAGGAAAAACAAAAGTTTCTCCTTTTACATTTAGTAATATATACAGGAGAAGGGGTTACTAGCCCCTTGCTCCTGGCATTTTAGCCGCCTCTTACAACACGCATGGCTTATGGAGGAAGAATTCTGTTCCACTTTCCCATGGAGGCAAGAGGAAATAAACAAGAACAAGAACTAGAAAGAAAATAGAAGAAAACCCAGAGGGGTGTATGTATATATGTGTGCTTGTACATGTATGTGTAGTGTGACCTAAGTGTAAGTAGAAGTAGCAAGACGTACCTGAAATCTTGCATGTTCATGAGAGAAAAAAGGACACCAGCAATCCTACCATCATGTAAAACAATTACAGACTTTTGTTTTACACTCACTTGGCAGGACGGTAGTACCTCCCTGGGCGGTTGCTGTCTACCAACCTACTACCTAGGACATGCATATATATCTTTACACATCCATCTGGGTTTTCTTCTATTTTCTTAACAGCTCTTCTTTAATTCCTCTTATCTCCATGGGGAAGTGGAACAGACTTCTTCTTCCTCAAGCTTTCTTTCTTTCTTTCAACACACCAGCCGTATCCCACCGAGGCAGGGTGGCCCAAAAGGAAAAACAAAAGTTTCTCCTTTTACATTTAGTAATATATACAGGAGAAGGGGTTACTAGCCTCTTGCTCCCGGCATTTTAGTTGCCTCTTACAACACGCATGGCTTATGGAGGAAGAATTCTGTTCCACTTCCCCATGGAGGTAAGAGGAAATAAACAAGAACAAGAACTTGAAAGAAAATAGAAGAAAACCCAAAGGGGTGTGTGTATATATATGCTTGTACATGTATATGTAGTGTGACCTAAGTGTAAGTAGAAGTAGCAAGACATACCTGAAATCTTGCATGTGTATGAGACAGAAAAAAAAAAAAGACACCAGCAATCCTACCATCATGTAAAACAATTACAGGCTTCAGTTTTACACTCACTTGGCAGGACGGTAGTACCTCCCTGGGCGGTTGCTGTCTACCAACCTACTACCTAGGACATGCATATATATCTTTACACATCCATCTGGGTTTTCTTCTATTTTCTTAACAGCTCTTCTTTAATTCCTCTTATCTTCATGGGGAAGTGGAACAGACTTCTTCTTCTTCCTCAAGCTATTCGTGTTATAAGAGGCGAATAAAATGCCAGGAGCAAGGGGCTAGTAACCCCTTCTCATGTACAAATTACTAAATTTAAAAAGAAACTGTTGTTTTTCTTTTTAGGTCACCCTGCCTCTGTGGGATATGGCTGGTTCACTAAAAAAAAGAAATCTGGTTCTTAACCTGGGGTTATGAATGGATAATGCAGTTGACAAAAATAAATGCCCACTGAAACCAATTTTGCCATGCTATACATTTTTTAATTCTTCATCCCCATGTCACCAATTACCAGTAGAAGTTTTCTTTATTAAATGTTATACAACTACCAGTATCTCAAAATAATTATCATTCAGTTCAGCTCTACTGTGCTAAGATCCTCTAATTAAAATGATAAACATAACACATTTATAGAGCTGTGCATTAGAAATTTCCATTATCATGACCAATACTATTGGTAACCAATTTCCTATTTTTTTTAATGATACCTTTTACAGAAGTGTACAAAGTACTGCAGTAATACATTTCTCTCTACAACCCATTTTTAGCCTTTGTCTTGTAACACCCTCTTAGTTGGTCTAACCCATAAAGTTTCTTAGGTCAGTAGAAGCCTTGCACATTAAAGGTTAAACCAGGTTTGTGCAAATGCTACGCACAATCTCTCTAAATCCATAGACAATGTTTTTTAGCTTGAATATACGAGTCCAAAAACCACAAATATAAAGTACAAACAAGATATTTAATGTAACTTTTTTTTTCCTTTTAATAATGACAGTTTAGAACTGAATTATAGATAATCCAGGTTAAATTAACTTTTTCATGATTCACTTTTATTCCATTAACTAAAAACTCAGTCTTGCAAGGCCATTACTGGTAACTGATACAATGCACAATATTTACTGTATTTTAATGACTAAATCTTACAAGAAAGATTTTTAAATAATATTTACCCCATAAACCCTCACAGATATGTAGTGGTAATCTATGACTTAAACCTGAATGCTACATAGAAAACCGTCCTTTAAAAATGGATAGTTTACCAGTCTTACATGTTCATAATACTGTAGCGTTTTCCTGGTACTGTAGTTTATCCTGCACGGATGAATTAACTGCTAATGTGGAGTAACAAAATATAAATCGTTAATTCTTTTACTCATGGAAAAAGCAATAAAAAACAAAATATTGAGAATTATACACTTGCAACTGAAAAAGTATTGGAATGCCTAATTGTGCAGACAGCTAGGAAAATAGAATTTTGGGGGGCATCTGTATTATATAATGTACACTCACATGCACGTAAGCACATACACACCCACTATACCTACACTGGTGAAATATAACTAAAAGGTTTGGCAAAATGTTTAGTTCAGTGTCAAAATGAGCATTCTAGTTGAGATTATACTGTTTTATAATCATGTTGTAGGTCACTGAAAATGCCAGAGGTTCACACTTGACTGCACTACATTTTAAATGTCTGATTCTGCAAATGATCCATTATTATATATGTACATAAATAATCTTAACCTTTCCTAATTACCAATATAACAGTTAAGATTATAAGGCTCACACACGTAACTCAAGACCATTGCCCACCTTCAAGTTCGTGTACGCACACTAATAAAGTCATAAAACAGTTTCAGGGAGATTATGGCAATGTTACTTTACTACACAAGTGAACACTGTATATACTGTAGATGTCTTTTATAAATGTTAAACATTCACATTAAAATGGCAAATGCTATCCTTCAAAACTATTGTGGTTAAACAGCTAAAATGATACTATAGTGCACTGTATATGCTTTTATGTTGATTATGAAACAATGATGTTCATATGATGGTTGACGATGGTGACCCTCAAGTATAAGATACAAGACCTATGTACAGTATATACAAGAGAAAATTATACAAATATTAAATAAGATAATTTACAAATAAATCAATAATACTGCCAATCCACACTTCAGAATGATATGCTACCAACAGATATATTGGATTTGATGAATGACATTTAAAAACAATTTGCTATCATCCAGTGATCCAAGTATCTCTGGGTAAAAAAATTTAAAGTAAAATATTTATTAAAAAAAGAAAAAAAAAGTTTAGTAAATGCATCACTTAACCTCCAACTAAGGAAACCCCAGTCAGAAGTTATGCAAATACAATGCAACAACCTAAGACACTGGGTTATGTGGCAATGCAAGAACACTTAAGCTCGCACCATTTTTAAAACCTATTTTACAAACCAGTTCATTTACTCTTCTTGTCCTCTGTTGCTTGATCATGAGAAGGAGTACCTTGACTGGGTGAATGATTTCTCCTAGACTCGCTTTGTCTCAAGGTATCTCTACGCAGCTTAGCCTCTAATTCAGCTCTCTTCCAAGTGACCATCATGCTACTGCTCAGCCACAACCAGTTTATCTGTACACAAAAATTTAACCAGTATATAAAATCATTCATTTATGAAGTAATAAATAATTTATGGTGGTTTGTAGTTTAACTGGTGCAAATCAAAATTCATTAAATTACACAAATAATCTATGTACAGTGGACCCTCCCTTTTCGTTGGGCTCTGTTTTCTCTCATTTCCGTTATCACCGATTTTTTCCGTAAAATTATTGGCTCCATTTTTGTTGCGTTCCTCCATTCTCGTCAGTGGTACGGTAAAAATTTTGGCTCAGTTTCTGTTGCTTTCCTCTGTTCTCATCGGTGGTAGGGTACATGTTCGAGTGTGCTGAGAACACAACCTCCCACACACACATTCTGAGGAGGCAGTGTCACTTTGTTTCTCGGCGAGTGAAAATTATCATGCAAGGCCATACAAAACATTTTGTAATAAATCATTGTATTTTGCACTTGTTTATTCCGTGTGACTGCTAGATGGGCCCAAAGAAAGCTGCTAGTACCAGCCTGTTGATAAAGAACGTAAGAGGCACGATAGAATTCAAGAAAAAACTCTAAGCAAAATACCAAAGTGGAGGAGGAAGAGAGGGGAGAATGTGCTTTCTTCAGTGATTCTATGATACGTACGATACTAAAGCAGCAGGAGTCGATAAAGGCTATAGCGCCAACCAGCGATAAAGTGTAGCATTAACAGTGTAGCAAATAAGTTAAGTGATTAACCTTTTCAGGGTTGGTGCCGTACCAGTACGGCTTGCATGCCAGGGTTGGTGCCGTACTAGTATGCATAAATTCTAGCGCCTTCAAATCTAGCGAGAGAGAAAGCTGGTAGGCCTACATATGAAAGAATGGGTCTATGTGGTCAGTGTGCACAGTATAAAAAAAATCCTGCAACACCCAGTGCATAATGAGAAAAAAAAAACTCCGACTGTGTTTTTGGTTTAAAACAGCGACTTTGCAGTGCATTTTTGTATGCTATTTATGGTGGTATTCTAGTTCTCTTGGTCTCATTTTATAGAATGGAAGACATATTATGGAAATTGGGATGATTTTGATTTGTTTTGCAATGAAAAGTACCTTGAAATTGAGCTCAAAGTAGCAGAAATGTTTGATTTTTGCCGAAGTTCAAAGGTAAACAAATCATGCCACGTGTCCAATACATGTCAACTGGTGAGTCTAATATTCTTTCAAAGTGTGCTGATATTATTTATACCATTTCTACACGAATGCAGTAGTCTGCATAACATAAATCTTCTATTTTTTGTGAGAATAAAAATTCAAACTGGAAAGCAAAAGAAATGCAACAGAGGCCTGGGGACATGAGTAATGAACAGAAGAAATGTTATTTTAGTGCCAGGAATGTCTGTCTTGTTTATTCTGGACCCTATTTGGAAATTGGCATCTTTTGAAATTTGTATGAAATTGGGAAAATTGCCAATTTCTGACCACATTATTGGTTAGTAGAAATTGGTAAATGGGTGGTTTCTTGCACTCATTTGATAGACAAAATGGAGTTCTAGCAAAATAGGTATGATTTTTGTGGACTGGTACACTGGAATTGGCTGATAATAGGGCTCAAAGTGGGCAAAATCGCCGATCCGTAAACATCGTCAAGACCGCTAACTTCGCGAGAGTGTAATTCCGTAAATTTTCCATCAAATTTCATACTCTTGGTGTCATTATGATCGGGAAAAGATTCTCTATCATTTCATAAGAAAAAATAATTTTTTTTTTCAAAAAATTTCCGACCCTGAGAACAAGTTTAGGAGAGGGCCTGTCGACCTTTAAAGGATTAAGTGATAAAAAAAGGACGACATGAAACTCACTCCTCCATTGTTAGTTGAGGTATATAGGGCACTGACAAACATACGCCACCCTGCCTATTTTCCACCACCCTAAACCAATGCCAGCATCTCCAAGGTACAGTAAGTGTAAATTTTTTTTTATTATTATCACACTGGCCGATTCCCACCAAGGCAGGGTGGCCCGAAAAAGAAAAACTTTCACCATCATTCACTCCATCACTGTCTTGCCAGAAGGGTGCTTTACACTACAGTTTTTAAACTGCAACATTAACACCCCTCCTTCAGAGTGCAGGCACTGTACTTCCCATCTCCAGGACTCAAGTCCGGCCTGCCGGTTTCCCTGAACCCCTTCATAAATGTTACTTTGCTCACACTCCAACAGCACGTCAAGTATTAAAAACCATTTGTCTCCATTCACTCCTATCAAACACGCTCACGCATGCCTGCTGGAAGTCCAAGCCCCTCGCACACAAAACCTCCTTTACCCCCTCCCTCCAACCTTTCCTAGGCCGACCCCTACCCCGCCTTCCTTCCACTACAGACTGATACACTCTTGAAGTTATTCTGTTTCGCTCCATTCTCTCCACATGTCCGAACCACCTCAACAACCCTTCCTCAGCCCTCTGGACAACAGTTTTGGTAATCCCGTATCTCCTCCTAACTTCCAAACTACGAATTCTCTACATTATATTCACACCACACATTGCTCTCAGACATGACATCTCCACTGCCTCCAGCCTTCTCGCTGCAACATTCATCACCCATGCTTCACACCCATATAAGAGCGTTGGTAAAACTATACTCTCATACATTCCCCTCTTTGCCTCCAAGGACAAAGTTCTTTGTCTCCAGAGACTCCTAAGTGCACCACTCACCCTTTTCCCCTCATCAATTCTATGATTCACCTCATCTTTCATAGACCCATCCGCTGACACGTCCACTCCCAAATATCTGAATACATTCACCTCCTCCATGCTCTCTCCCTCCAATCTGATATCCAATCTTTCATCACCTAATCTTTTTGTTATCCTCATAACCTTACTCTTTCCTGTATTCACTTTCAATTTTCTTCTTTTGCACACCCTACCAAATTCATCCACCAATTTCTGCAACTTCTCTTCAGAATCTCCCAAGAGCACAGTGTCATCAGCAAAGAGCAACTGTGACAACTCCCACTTTATGTGTGATTCTTTATCTTTTAACTCCACGCCTCTTGCCAAGACCCTCGCATTTACTTCTCTTACAACCCCATCTATATATTAAACAACCACGGTGACATCACACATCCTTGTCTAAGGCCTACTTTTACTGGGAAATAATTTCCCTCTTTCCTACATACTCTAACTTGAGCCTCACTATCCTCGTAAAAACTCTTCACTGCTTTCAGTAACCTACCTCCTACACCATACACCTGCAACATCTGCCACATTGCCCCCCTATCCACCCTGTCATACGCCTTTTCCAAATCCATAAATTCCACAAAGACCTCTTTAGCCTTATCTAAATACTGTTCACTTATATGTTTCACTGTAAACACCTGGTCCACACACCCCCTACTTTTCCTAAAGCCTCCTTGTTCATCTGCTATCCTATTCTCCGTCTTACTCTTAATTCTTTCAATAATAACTCTACCATACACTTTACCAGGTATACTCAGAAGACTTATCCCCCTATAATTTTTGCACTCTCTTTTATCCCCTTTGCCTTTATACAAAGGAACTATGCATGCTCTCTGCCAATCCCTAGGTACCTTACTCTCTTCCATACATTTATTAAATAATTGCACCAACCACTCCAAAACTATATCCCCACCTGCTTTTAACATTTCTATCTTTATCCCATCAATCCCGGCTGCCTTACCCCCTTTCATTTTACCTACTGCCTCACGAACTTCCCCCACACTCACAACTGGCTCTTCCTCACTCCTACAAGATGTTATTCCTCCTTGTCCTATACACGAAATCACAGCTTCCCTATCTTCATCAACATTTAACAATTCCTCAAAATATTCCCTCCATCTTCCCAATACCTCTAACTCTCCATTTAATAACTCTCCTCTCCTATTTTTAACTGACAAATCCATTTGTTCTCTAGGCTTTCTTAACTTGTTAATCTCACTCCAAAACTTTTTCTTATTTTCAACAAAATTTGTTGATAACATCTCACCCACTCTCTCATTTGCTCTCTTTTTACATTGCTTCACCACTCTCTTAACCTCTCTCTTTTTCTCCATATACTCTTCCCTCCTTGCATCACTTCTACTTTGTAAAAACTTCTCATATGCTAACTTTTTCTCCCTTACTACTCTCTTTACATCATCATTCCACCAATCGCTCCTCTTCCCTCCCGCACCCACTTTCCTGTAACCACAAACTTCTGCTGAACACTCTAACACTACATTTTTAAACCTACCCCATACCTCTTCGACCCCATTGCCTATGCTCTCATTAGCCCATCTATCCTCCAATAGCTGTTTATATCTTACCCTAACTGCCTCCTCTTTTAGTTTATAAACCTTCACCTCTCTCTTCCCTAATGCTTCTATTCTCCTTGTATCCCATCTACCTTTTACTCTCAGTGTAGCTACAACTAGAAAGTGATCTGATATATCTGTGGCCCCCCTATAAACATGTACATCCTGAAGTCTACTCAACAGTCTTTTATCTACCAATACATAATCCAACAAACTACTGTCATTTTGCCCTACATCATATCTTGTATACTTATTTATCCTCTTTTTCTTAAAATATGTATTACCTATAACTAAACCCCTTTCTATACAAAGTTCAATCAAAGGGCTCCCATTATCATTTACACCTGGCACCCCAAACTTACCTACCACACCCTCTCTAAAAGTTTCTCCTACTTTAGCATTCAGGTCCCCTACCACAATTACTCTCTCACTTGGTTCAAAGGCTCCTATACATTCACTTAACATCTCCCAAAATCTCTCTCTCTCCTCTGCATTCCTCTCTTCTCCAGGTGCATACACGCTTATTATGACCCACTTCTCGCATCCAACCTTTACTTTAATCCACATAATTCTTGAATTTACACATTCATATTCTCTTTTCTCCTTCCATAACTGATCATTCAACATTACTGCTACCCCTTCCTTTGCTCTCTCTCAGATACTCCAGATTTAATGCCATTTATTTCCCCCCACCGAAACTCCCCTACCCCCTTCAGCTTTGTTTTGCTTAGGGCCAGGACATCCAACTTCTTTTCATTCATAACATCAGCAATCATCTGTTTCTTGTCATCTGCACTACAGCCACACACATTTAAATATTTCTTATTTATAAATTATGTACATTGTGTGAATACAGTGGCCCTTATAAACCCAACAACAACATCACCACCACTTATTCCTCACATGCGTAATGACATTTTATTAATTCTAGAGTATATACATGTATCATGTTTTTATGTTATTAATATTGTTTATTATGTCATATTAGATGAATTGTGATAGATAAATAAGCCGTAGAATAGAGTTCTTCTCTATAAAGTGTATTTTTTGTTTGTACTTTTGGATGTCTGAAATGGATTTACATTATTTCTTATGGGGGAAAATGGTTTCAGTTTTAGTCGATTTCACATTTCGTTGGACTCTGTGGAACAAATTGAAGATGAAAAGGGAAGGTTCACTGTATGTAATATGGTACCACTGTATATTATCTATTAACTAGCCACAGTACAATACAATAATGCAACACGTAAAGCCAACACATAGTTCAACAAGGTCGATGAAATTGCTGGTTGGAATAGTGAATCGTCAGTTTTCTTGTGCAAGAGATCGATGGCTTGTATAGTAGGTACTTTGGTGAATAGGGAATTCTGTAAAAAAAGAGTGCAATTTTCACAAGAATCTAACATAGTTGGTCCTACTGTACACTCAACACAATTTTAGCCACTAATTTTTTTTGGGGGGGGGGAGGGGGGGAAAAATACATATCAAATCCCTTTTCACCTTTCATCAACTCAACTTTGGACATCCCTTCCTAACTTAAATTCAGCCATAACTGGTCCGAGATTGCTGCTGCATTTCCTAACCATTACCCTCCAATCAATACATTCCTTGCTAAGTTCCATTCTCAAAGCCAACAATAAAATGCATTCTCCTAAAGTCATACTGTTTCAAGTGCATACTGCTATCTTAAAACTGAACTCCCAGTAGTTGAGATTTGACTGTACATGCAAATGCAACAAATAAACTGAAAAGAGATGGTAAAAAAATTATAGGGGAATAAGCTTACCGAGTTCTCCATGGGGTAGTGGAACAGAATTCTTCTTCTGCCATAAGCCATGCATGTCAAAAGAGGACTAAAATGCCAGGAGCAAGTGGCTAGTAACCCCTTCTCCTGTATATACAGTGGACCCCCGGGTATCGTAGTCATTGAATTTCGTAATACAGTGGACCCTCAGTTAATGCCTGCATCGGATAGCACCAAAATCAGATAATGCCTCGCTTTGGCATAAAAATATTGGCTCGGATAACACCTAAAATCTCGGTTAGGAGCTTTCGTCCTAAACATGTCCGCTCAGCGCCCTGAGTGGGCCCAGCCAGTCACCCCGTCTACCAGCCAGTGTGCCGTTCTATGCATACCTGCGATATATTTTGTATTATTCCATTGTTTTTAGTGCTTGTAACTGCTAAATAAGTCACTATGAGACCAAAGAAAGCTTCTAGTGCCAACCCTGTGATAAAAAGGGTGAGGTGTACTATTGAATTAAAAAAGAAGATATAATAGAAAAGTACGAGAGTGGAGTACATATCTCAGAGTTGGAAAAGTTATGCAACAAGCCCCATTCAACCATCACTACTATCTTGCGCAACAAAAAGGCAATCAAGGAAGCTGTTGTTGCAAAAGGTGCAAGTGTGATTACAAAACTGAGATCGCAAATATTCGAAGATGTGGAGAGACTGTTGTTGGTGTGGATAAACGAGAAACAATTATCAGGAGACAGTGTTTCATAGTCAATCATATGTGAAAAGGCAAGGCAATTGCACGAGGATCTCATTAAGAAAATTCCTCTAAATAGTGCTGCTGTTGATGAATTTAAGGCCAGCAAAGGCTGGTTTGAGAGATTCAAGACTCGTAGTGGCATACACAGTGTGATAAGGCATGGTGAGGTTGCCAGTTCTGACAAAAAAGAGGCTGAAAAATATGTGCAGGACTCTAAGGGGTACATAGAGGCTGAAAAATTAAAACCCCAAAGTGTGTTTAATTGTGACGAAACAGGCATGTTTTGGAAGAAAATGCCCAACAGGACCTACATTACTCAGGAAGAAAAGGCACTCCCAGCACACAAGCCTATGAAAAACAGGCTAACTCTAATGTTGTGTAGCAATGCTAATGGGGATTGCAAAGTGAAGCCTTTACTCGTGTATCACTCTGAAACTCCCAGAGTGTTCAAGAAAAACAGTATCATCAAGACTAAATTGTGTGTGATGTGGAGAGTAAACAGTAAGGCATGGGTCACTAGAGACATGTTTATTGACTGGTTCTATGACATGTTTGGCCCCACTGTGAAACAGTACCTCCTGGAAAATAAACTGGAACTCAAGTGCCTCCTGGTAATGGACAATGCTCCTGTTCATCCTCATGACTTGCAAGAGCAAACTGCGGAGTAGTTGAGCTTCATCAAAGTGAAGTTCTTGCCTCCTAATACCATTCCTCTCCTCCAGCCCATGGACCAGCTGGTCATTTCAAATTTCAAAAAACTGTACACCAAAGCAGTGTTTCAAAAGTACTTTGAAGTGACCTCAGACACTGAATTGACCCTAAGAGAGTTCTGGAAAGATTACTTCAGTATCCTCAGTTGCATAAACCTTATAGGTAAGGCTTGGGAGGGAGTGACTTGCAGGACTTTGAACTCTGCTTGGAGAAAACTGTGGCCACAATGTGTACAAGAGAAGGAAATCTTAAAGGGACGAGAGAAAAAGAGCTCTCTGGACAGATATTTTGTGCGACAGGGGTCCAGTGACTCTCAAGCTGGTCCTAGTGGCATTAAAAAACAAAGAAGGGAGGTAATCCCAGAAAAGAACTTGTTACCTGCATCCTCTGCCCTCCTACCATCTCATCACTTACCAACAATTCCACAATAAAGGTAAGTGTCATTGCAGTACTGTTTATTGTGTATGTATCATTGTTTTCTGTGTAGGGAAATGTATATTTCATGTAAATTTATTTTGTTTAATACTTTTGGGTGTCTGGAACGGATACACTGGATTTCCATTATTTCTTACAGGGAATATTAATTCGGTTAAAGGCTAAATCGGTCAAAGCCTAGCCCGCTGGAACGGATTAAAGGCGTTAGCTGAGGGTACACTCTACATTATTTCTTATGGGGAAAAGAATTTGGAAATCGTCAAATTCAGCTTTAGTCACACTCTCTGGAACTGATTAATTATGATAACTGAGGGTCCACTGTATTACTAAATTTAAAAGGAGAAAATTTTGTTTTTCTTTTTGGGCCACCCTGCCTCGATGGGATACAGCCGGCTTGTTGAAAGTAGTAGTAATAGTAGTTTACTGAGTATACCAGGTTAAGCGTATAGTAAGGCTATTAATCCTTTGACTGTTGTAAGCCCCTTTCTGAAACTGTCATTCTATGTCTAAAAATTTTTGGAAAAAAAAAAAAAAAAAAAAATTCTTATGAAATAATAGAGAATCTTTTCCAATGGTAATGACACCTAAAGTACAAAATTTGTTTGAAAACTCACGGTATTACGCTCCCATGAAGTTAGCGGTCTCGGCGACATATACACATCGGTGATTTCGCCGACTTTGAGCCCCATATTTGGCCAATTGCTTTGTTGCAGTTGACCAAACTCATAGCTATTTCTTTAGAACTCCATTTTTTCTATCAATTGAGTACAAGAAACCGCCCATTTACCGATTTGAACTACCCAATAAAGTGGTCAGAAATTGGCAATTTGGCCAATTTCATGCAAATTAAAAAAGATGCCAATTTCAAAATAGGGTCCAGAATAAACAATGTATACATTCTTGGCACTAAAATAACATATCCTCTGTTCATTAGTCACGTCTCTAGGCCCCTCTTATATTACTATTGCTTTCTGTTTTGATTTTGTATTCATACAAAAAATAAAAGATTTACTGTTATGCAGACTACTGCATTATTGTAAAAATGGTATAAATAATATCAGTGCACCAGTGAAAGAATATCAGACTCCTCAGATGATGTATATTGGATGTGTGGTGTGATTTGCTTACTCTTGAACATTGGTAAAAATTGAACATTTATGCTAATTTGAGTTCAATTTCAAGGTCATTTGCATCGTTAAACTAATCAAAATCACCTCTATTTTTGTAATATGTTTTCCATTTTATCACATGAGACCATGAAAACGAGAATACAACGATAAATACTATACGAAAATACACCTCAAAGTTGGCGTTTTAATCCAAAAAAAGGTCAGAGTTTTTTTTTCTCTCATTATGCACTGAGTGCTGCAGGATTTTTTATATGGTGCACACTGACCACACAGACCCATTCTCTCACATGTGGGCCTACCAGCTTTCTCCTGCCTGATTTGAAGCCACTAGAATTATTGAGTATATATACGTCCGAAACACTGGCTCGTAAGACATGTATATACGACCAAAACAGTCAAAGGGTTAATGAAAGAATTAGAGGTAACACAGAGAGCAGGATTGCAGATGAACAAGGAGGCTTTAGAATGAGTAGGGGATGTGTTTACATTGAAGCATGTATGTGAACAGTATTTAGATAAAGGTAGGGAAGTTTTCATTGCATTTATGGATTTAGAAAAGGCATATGGTAGAGTGGATAGGAGAGCAATGAGGCAGAAGTTGCAAGTGTATGGAATAGGTAGTAATTAATTATTAACACATCGGCCATTTCCCACCAAGGCATGGTGGTCTGAAAAAGAAAAAGTCTCATCATTCACTCCATCACTGTCTTGCCAGAGGCATGCTTACACTACACTTTAAAACTGCAACATTAACACCCCTCCTTCAGAGTGCCAGCGCTGTACTTCCCATTTCCAGGAATCATGTCTGGCCTGCCAGTTTCCCTGAATCCCTTCATAATGTTACCCTGCTTAGACTCCAACAGCATGTCAAGTCCTAAAAGCCATTTGTCTCCATTTGCTCCTATCTAACACGCTCACGCACGCTTGATGGAAGTCCAAGCCCCTCGCACACAAAACCTCCTTTACTCCCTCCCCCCAACCTTTCCTAGGCTGACCCCTAGCCTGCCTTCCCTCCACTACAAATTTATACACTCTTGAAGTCATTCTATTTCACTCCATCCTCTCTACATGTCCACACCATCTCAATAACCCCTCCTCAGCCCTCTGGATAATAGTTTTGGTAATCCCACACCTCCTCCTAATCTCTAAACTATGCATTCTCTGCATTACAGTAGACCGTCATTTAGCACGAGTTTATTTGGCACGATTCAGGTATAGCACAACTGAAGAATTGCGGCATAATTTTATGTAACACGTCGTAAAATTAATTTAACATGGTTCAGTTTGCGGGAAGGAAAAAAAATTCCCTTTTCCTTAAGCAGCTGCCTTGTTGTGGATCAGCGGGGGAGACCTCCTGCCATCCCCTGCCACTCTTCGACGCCACCCCACAATCCCAGCATTCGTACTTCATACGAGTCCAGTCTTTCTCTGCCACAAGCTAGCTCTGTTTGTGAACTGTGTTTTGATCTTTTAAATGCAATATCTTACATCTACCCCAGTAGGCATACCAGTGTTGCTGAAAGTGGCAAGAAAAGGTATAAGCACTTAAGTCTTAGAATTAACAAAGAAAACAAAGATATTACACAAGAGAGAACCTGTGGCATAATGAAGTGTTACTTTGTACACATAAAAAGAGGTAAACATAAGTTTGTGTGACTGACTGACTTGCTGAATGACTTCCTGACTTGAATGAATAGTTTACTGGCTTGAATGAATAACTTGCTGACTTGACTGACTGAATTACTTGATTAACTTAAGTGAATGACTTGACTGACATACTGAATGGCAAAGTAAGACACTCCAGTACAACCATTGACTTCAGTACCAGAACCTCTACCATCCACAACAACCCAGTAGAGCCACAGCATAACTATCCACTCTCTTCACAATCATCCACAAACACCAGCACCCACAGTTCAACCCTTTCGGGGTTTCGGCCGTACTAGTATGCCTTACGTGCCAGTGTTTTTGACGTACTACTATGCATAAATTCTAGCTCCTTCAAATCAAGCGGGAAAAGGCTGGTAGGCTTAGGTGTGAGAGAATGGGTGTGTGTGTGGTCGGTGTGCATGGTAGAAAAAAATCTGGGACCCAGTGGCGCATTGTGGGAATGCCATTTTAGTAGACCTTGTTCACCATGCCTCGCGGTAAGAAGCTCCTCACACCTCGGCAAATCGGGACACTTTTGTTCCCCAGTGACAGTTCTAATACAGATGGAAATGCCAGTGAAGATGAGTTTCAAGGTTTTGGTGAGGTTGTGACCGAAACTAATGACCATAATATCGGTAATAGTGAGGAAAACCCAGACGACCCTCAGCCTTCCACCTCTGGTGCTGGGCTGTCTTGTTCACGTTCAGTTGTACCAGAATCAAAGAGGAAACTCTTATTTTCCCAAATCCCGGACTCAGATGTGAGCATTGGTGATGATAGTGATAGTGAATATGAACTACAAGCTCTTGAAACCAGTTCCTGTAGCGATAGTGAAGTGGAATATTCTCCAGTGAAGCGTCAGTATATACGACGATATATGCACTCTGGTAGTGTGCCATATGCTATTCCAAGGGGAAGGAGTACATCTCGGAGTACATCCCGTGGCTGTACAACAGGAACAGATAGTGAAAATGATGATGATAGTGTTGCAATTGGGATGGAAAATGTGCATGTTGGTGGTAGTGGTGGTGCCGGGTGTGAGGCACCAACAGTGGGCCATGCTGCCACCCACGCTGCTGCCTCAGCTGGTCTGCAACAAAGGCCACCATCCCCCACCGACCCACCACACCAGCTTCCACAACCACAACCTCCACAACAACAACCACCTGTCAATGTCCAGTACCCACCAGCAGACTGCACCTGGGATTGGCAGGAAGCTGTCAATTTTGTTCCAAATCCCCACCAGTTTGATGACAGCCAAAGTGGAATACGGCCATCTTGTACACTGGGGAACAATGCCACTGAACTGGAATGTTTCGAGTTATTCTTTGACGAACCCCTGATGGAAATTACTGTCAGGGAAAGCAACAGATACTATGAGTACACCATGGCAAACACATTATTTTTACCAAAATCACGTCTACACCAGTGGAAGGAGACAACTGTGGCTGAGATTATCTTTTCTTTGCCACAATAATGCTTATGCCACATGTGTATAAGCACAGAGTGAAATCATACTGGTCAACAGACCGCCTGATTGCAACCCCAGGTTTCAGTGATATAATGGGAGTGAATTGATTTGTGTTACTGTTACGTATGCTTCACTTCTCAGACAAAACTAGGCCTGACAGAAATGATAGGTTATATAAGATTAGGAATGTGTTTGTGTATCTGAAAGAGAAATTAAATATGTGTTTTTATCCCTTCAGGAAGCTTGTAATTGACGAGTCTGATTCTGTTCAATGGAAGACTCTCTTTCAAGCATTATATACCAAGCAAGAGGAAATGCTTTGGTATATAGTTGTTTGTGCTTTGTGATTGTTACAGTGGTCTGGTATTGGATATTATTGTGTACACTGGAAGTTATACATTGCAAAATACCAGGAAGTTATTGGGCATCTCTGGTGATGTGGTTAGAATAATGATAGAACCATACCTTGGTAAGGGGCATATATTATATACTGATAACTGGTACATTCAGTGATTTTTTTGTGAGTGAACATGACAGATGTGTGTGGCACAGTGCATGCAAATTGTAAGCATATGCCCAGGTTTGACGCTGACACTCGAAGAGGTGAGGTGCAGGTGTTTGCTGCCAATGACATCATGGCATTTTGGTGGCATGACAAACGAGATGTCACACTGTTGTCATCAGTTCACCCTAATGAAATGGCAGACACTGGCAGGCAGCATAGAGAAAGCAATGAACCCATTCTAAAGATTGATTACACCCTCAATATGTGCTCAGTGGACAAATGTGACATGCAGATTGGGTTTGCTGATTGTGTTCGCAAGAGTTATTAGTGGTACATAAAACTCTTCTTCCATCTTCTGAACATTTGCATGCTAAATGCTTATTATATATATAAGATGAGGACAAGAAACAAACCATCATATGGCGAATTCTGTTTGTCTGTCATCAGACAAATAGTATTCAAGTACCAAGGAACAACACCTGCAATAGACTGCCCACTAAATTATCAACAACTACCTTCTCATCTGAAGCATGGTGATCACTTTCTAGTAAAACTGCCAGCTACTGCTTTCAAGAAAAAGGCTCGGAAGAGGTGTTACGTCTGTGCACATACAAAAAAACACCCACAACAATGCAGTGAAGCGTTTTTACGAGGATAGTGAGGCTCAAGTTAGAGTATGTAGGAAAGAGGGAAATTATTTCCCAGTAAAAGTAGGCCTTAGACAAGGATGTGTGATGTCACCGTGGTTGTTTAATATACAGTGGATCCCCGGTTAACGATATTTTTTCACTCCATAAGTATGTTCAGGTGCCAGTACTGACCGAATTTATTCCCATAAGGAATATTGTGAAGTAGATTAGTCCATTTCAGACCCCCAAACATACACGTACAAACGCACTTACATAAATACACTTACATAATTGGTCGCATTCGGAGGTAATCGTTATGCGGGGGTCCACTGTATTTATAGATGGGGTTGTAAGAGAAGTAAATGCGAGGGTCTTGGCAAGAGGCGTGGAGTTAAAAGATAAAGAATCACACATAAAGTGGGAGTTGTCACAGTTGCTCTTTGCTGATGACACTGTGCTCTTGGGAGATTCTGAAGAGAAGTTGCAGAGATTGGTGGATGAATTTGGTAGGGTGTGCAAAAGAAGAAAATTGAAAGTGAATACAGGAAAGAGTAAGGTTATGAGGATAACAAAAAGATTAGGTGATGAAAGATTGGATATCAGATTGGAGGGAGAGAGTATGGAGGAGGTGAATGTATTCAGATATTTGGGAGTGGACGTGTCAGCGGATGGGTCTATGAAAAATGAGGTGAATCATAGAATTGATGAGGGGAAAAGGGTGAGTGGTGCACTTAGGAGTCTCTGGAGACAAAGAACTTTGTCCTTGGAGGCAAAGAGGGGAATGTATGAGAGTATAGTTTTACCAACACTCTTATATGGGTGTGAAGCATGGGTGATGAATGTTGCAGTGAGGAGAAGGCTGGAGGCAGTGGAGATGTCATGTCTGAGAGCAATGTGTGGTGTGAATATAATGCAGAGAATTCGTAGTTTGGAAGTTAGGAGGAGGTGCGGGATTACCAAAACTGTTGTCCAGAGGGCTGAGGAAGGGTTGTTGAGGTGGTTCGGACATGTGGAGAGAATGGAGCGAAACAGAATAACTTCAAGAGTGTATCAGTCTATAGTGGAAGGAAGGCGGGGTAGGGGTCGGCCTAGGAAAGGTTGGAGGGAGGGGGTAAAGGAGGTTTTGTGTGCGAGGGGCTTGGACTTCCAGCAGGCATGCGTGAGCGTGTTTGGTAGGAGTGAATGGAGACAAATGGTTTTTAATATTTGACGTGCTGTTGGAGTGTGAGCAAAGTAACATTTATGAAGGGGTTCAGGGAAACCGGCAGGCCGGACTTGAGTCCTGGAGATGGGAAGTATAGTGCCTGCACTCTGAAGGAGGGGTGTTAATGTTGCAGTTTAAAAACTGTAGTGTAAAGCACCCTTCTGGCAAGACAGTGATGGAGTGAATGATGGTGAAAGTTTTTCTTTTTCGGGCCACCCTGCCTTGGTGGGAATCGGCCAGTGTGATAATAAAAAAAAAATAACGATGCAGACACACTCGTTTTATGTGTGAGGAGCGTAAAACACCACTGTGCATGACACCATGTTTTGAAGACTTCCACAGGCTGCACAACTTCTAGAAACATTCCCTGTGGCTGTATGTATATGTGTATATAAAATATAGAAAAATAGTAATAAACAATATTTTATATCGTTTGTGTGTGAAAACAACAATTATAAACAATATAAGGACAACAGTGTTTGTGGAGTTATTGTGTAGTAAATAAAGAGAAAAAGCTTATAAAATAGTGCTAATATTGGTCTCACAGGCCATAAAAGTAACTTGGAAAAAAAAATTAAAAAATAATAGAAAATAGTACCTAAAAAACAAAAACAAATAATACCGGGTGACGGCAGTCGGCAATGATACCATACATGGGGCATTTTCTGTCAACTTCACGCCTCCATATCTCAGTAAGTATTGATGGAAAATTTTTTTTTGTTTAGCCTATAATGTTCAGAAAAAAAAACTATCTTTACATATGAAAAAATATTTTTTTTTTTTTTTTAAATTTGGGCAACCCTGAGAACAAGTCTCTGAGAGGGCCTACTGACCCTCAAAGGGTTAAGGCAAGAAATACTATTATTTCTGTTACATTTGTAGTCTTAAGTTGTGAAAACAATATAATACATCACAACAATGAGCTACGATTACATATTCACTTTAATTTTTGTAAGAGGTGGAGGCCTAAAAAAAAGTTGTTTGGCTTTTTTAGGGCTATCAGGAATGTAACCCTATTTTTCCTACAAGTTCTTCAGTTCATCTAACACGGTTTTACCTAGCACGACATTTTCAGGAACGTAACTACCATGTTAAATGATGGTCTACTGTATATTCACACCACACATTGCCCTCAGACATGACATCTCCACTGCCTCCATCTTTCTCCTTGTTGCAACATTCAAAACCCATGCCTCACACACACAAGAGCATCGGTATAACTATACTCTCATACATTCCCCTCTTTGCTTCCACAGATAAAGTTTTTTGTCTCCACAAACTCCTCAGTGCACCACTCACCTTTTTCTCCCATGTCAATTCTATGATTTACTCCATCTTTCACAGACCCATCTGTTGATACGTCCACTCCCAATTATTATTACGTATAATCAAAAAGAAGCGCTAAGCCACAAGGGCTCGTCCACTCCCAAATATCTGTATACATTCACCTCCTCCATACTCTCTCCCTCCAATCTGATATCCAATCTCCTGTTACCTAATTTTTTTTTTATCCTCATCACCTTACTCTTTCCTATATTCACTTTTAATTTCCTTCTTTTACATCCCTACCAAACTCATCAACCAACCTCTGCAATTTCTCTTCAGAATCTCCCAAAAGCACAGTGTCATCAGCAAAGAGCAACTGTGACAACTCCCATTTTGTGTTAGATTCTTTATCTTTTAACCCCACACCTCTTGCCAACACCCAAGCATTCACTTCTCTTACAACTCCATCTATAAACATGCTGAACAACCATGGTGACATAACACATCCCCATCTAAGGCCTACTTTTACTGGGAAATAATCTTCCTCTTGCCTACATACTCTAACCTGAGCCTCACTATCCTCATAAAGACACTTCACTGCTTTCAATAACTTGCCTCCTATTCCATACATTTGCAACATCTGCCACATTGCCCCCCTATCCACCCTATCATGCACCTTTTCAAAATCCATAAATGCCTAAAAAAAATCTTTACCCTTATCTACATACTGTTCACCTATATGTTTCACTGCAAACACTTTGTCTACACACCCCCTACCCATCCTAAAGCCTCTTTGTTCATCTGCTCTCCTGCTCTCTGTCTTGCTCTTAATTCTTTCAATAACAACTCTACCATACACTTTACCAGGGATACTCAACAGACTTATTTCCCTATAATTTTTACTCTCTCTTTTGTCCCCTTTGCCTTTATACAAAAGAACTATGCGTGATCTCTGCCAATCCCTAGGTACCTTACCCTCTTCCATACATTGATTAAATAAAAACACTAACCACTCCAAAACTGCATCCCCACCTGCTTTTAACATTTCTATCTTTATCCCATCAAGCCCAGTTGCTTTACTCCCTTTCATTCTACCCACTGCCTCACGCACTTCCCCCACACTCACAACTGGTTCTTCTTCACTCCTGTAAGATGTTATTCCTCCTTGCCCTATACATGAAATCACAGCTTCATCAACATTTAACAAACCCTTAAAATATTCCCTCCATTCTCCTGATATCTCTAACTCTCCGTTCAATGGCTCTTCCCTCCTATTTTTAACTAAGAAATCCATTCATTCCCTAGACTTTCTCAACTTATTAATCTCACTCCAAAATTTTTTCTTATTTTCATCAAAATTTGTTCATAACATCTCACCCACTCTATCATCTGCTCTCTCTTTACACTGCTTCACGACTCTCTTAACACTCTCAGGGTTGAGAGACCCTCTCCTAAACATATTCTTGGGGTCGAAAATTTTTGGAAAAAAAAAAACAAAAAAAAATTTTTCTTATGAAAAGATAGAGAATCTTTTCCCGATCATAATTATGCTCTGGTGAAGTTAGTGGTCTCGACAATGTATACGCATCGGTGATTTCGCCCACTTTGAGCCCTATTTACAGCCAATTCCAGTGCACTAGTTGACAAAAATCATAACTATTTCGCTAGAACTCCATTTTTTTCTATCATATGAGTACAAGAAACCACCCATTTACTGATTTCAACTATCCAATAAAGTGGTCAGAAATTAGCAATTTTGCCAATTTCACACAAATTTCAGAAGATGCCAATTTCCAAATACGGTCCAGAATAAACAAGACAGACATTCCTGGCACTAAAATAACATTTCCTCTGTTCATTAGTCGCGTTCCCAGGTCCCTCTTACATTTCTTTTGCTTTCCACTTTGAATTTTATGCAGACTACTGCATTAGTTTAGAATGTTATAAATAATATCAGCGCACTTGTGAAAGAATATTAGACTCACCAGTTGACATGTATTGGACACGTGGCATGATTTGTTTACTTTTGAACTTTGTCAAAAATCAAACATTTATGCTACTTTGAGCTCAATTTCAAGGTACTTTTCATTGTGAAACCAATCAAAATCATATTAATTTCTGTAATATGTCTTCCATTCTATAAAGTGAGACCAGGAAAACTAGAATACAACCATAAATACCATACGAAAATACAGTGCAAAGTCGCTGTTTTAAACCAAAAGTGCGGTCAGTTTTTTTTTTCTCATTACGCACTGTGTGCTGCAGGATTTTTTTATACTGTGCACACTGACCACATAGACCCATTCTTTCATATGTAGGCCTACCAGCTTTCTCTTGCTAGATTTGAAGGCGCTAGAATTTACACGTACTAGTACGTCAATAACCCTGGCGCATAAGCCATACTAGTACGTCAGAAACCCTGAAAGGGTTAACTTCTCTTTTTTCCATATACTCCTCCCTCCTTGCATCACTTCTACTTTGTAAAAACCTCTCATATGCTGACTTTTTCTCTCTTACTACTCTCTTTACATCATCATTCCACCAATCGCTCTTCTTCCCTCCTGTAACCACAAACTCCTGCTGAACACTAATACTATATTCTTAAACTTACCCCATACATCTTCTACCCCACTGCCTATACTCTCACTAGCCCAACTGTCCTCTAACAGTTCATTATATCTTACCCTAACT